>NC_091205.1:20809976-20842476 GCF_040958095.1 Procambarus clarkii
ACCTCCCGAAGGCACCAGATGAGTGAGGGGTCAGTCTGCAATTTTCATCAAGCCACTGTCAATGTGAGAGAACTCGTGTCCAGCTTATAAGCCTATACTTGCATAAACCACAAGTGAAGATAAACAATCTTTGGACAACACCCACCAGTGGGACTCGAACCCAGAAAGCACAACTACCTTCCAGTAGCTGGCATAACTAGTATGCTTTAACCCACTACGCCATCAGACCTTACAAAAGAAGTAGATAGTTCGAGATATATATATCTCAAACATCTCTACCTCCCGAAGGCACCAGATGAGTGAGGGGTCAGTCTGCAATTTTCATCAAGCCACTGTCAATGTGAGAGAACTCGTGTCCAGCTTATAAGCCTATACTTGCATAAACCACAAGTGAAGATAAACAATCTTTGGACAACACCCACCAGTGGGACTCGAACCCAGAAAGCACAACTACCTTCCAGTAGCTGGCATAACTAGTATGCTTTAACCCACTACGCCATCAGACCTTACAAAAGAAGTAGATAGTTCGAGATATATATATCTCAAACATCTCTACCTCCCGAAGGCACCAGATGAGTGAGGGGTCAGTCTGCAATTTTCATCAAGCCACTGTCAATGTGAGAGAACTCGTGTCCAGCTTATAAGCCTATACTTGCATAAACCACAAGTGAAGATAAACAATCTTTGGACAACACCCACCAGTGGGACTCGAACCCAGAAAGCACAACTACCTTCCAGTAGCTGGCATAACTAGTATGCTTTAACCCACTACGCCATCAGACCTTACAAAAGAAGTAGATAGTTCGAGATATATATATCTCAAACATCTCTACCTCCCGAAGGCACCAGATGAGTGAGGGGTCAGTCTGCAATTTTCATCAAGCCACTGTCAATGTGAGAGAACTCGTGTCCAGCTTATAAGCCTATACTTGCATAAACCACAAGTGAAGATAAACAATCTTTGGACAACACCCACCAGTGGGACTCGAACCCAGAAAGCACAACTACCTTCCAGTAGCTGGCATAACTAGTATGCTTTAACCCACTACGCCATCAGACCTTACAAAAGAAGTAGATAGTTCGAGATATATATATCTCAAACATCTCTACCTCCCGAAGGCACCAGATGAGTGAGGGGTCAGTCTGCAATTTTCATCAAGCCACTGTCAATGTGAGAGAACTCGTGTCCAGCTTATAAGCCTATACTTGCATAAACCACAAGTGAAGATAAACAATCTTTGGACAACACCCACCAGTGGGACTCGAACCCAGAAAGCACAACTACCTTCCAGTAGCTGGCATAACTAGTATGCTTTAACCCACTACGCCATCAGACCTTACAAAAGAAGTAGATAGTTCGAGATATATATATCTCAAACATCTCTACCTCCCGAAGGCACCAGATGAGTGAGGGGTCAGTCTGCAATTTTCATCAAGCCACTGTCAATGTGAGAGAACTCGTGTCCAGCTTATAAGCCTATACTTGCATAAACCACAAGTGAAGATAAACAATCTTTGGACAACACCCACCAGTGGGACTCGAACCCAGAAAGCACAACTACCTTCCAGTAGCTGGCATAACTAGTATGCTTTAACCCACTACGCCATCAGACCTTACAAAAGAAGTAGATAGTTCGAGATATATATATCTCAAACATCTCTACCTCCCGAAGGCACCAGATGAGTGAGGGGTCAGTCTGCAATTTTCATCAAGCCACTGTCAATGTGAGAGAACTCGTGTCCAGCTTATAAGCCTATACTTGCATAAACCACAAGTGAAGATAAACAATCTTTGGACAACACCCACCAGTGGGACTCGAACCCAGAAAGCACAACTACCTTCCAGTAGCTGGCATAACTAGTATGCTTTAACCCACTACGCCATCAGACCTTACAAAAGAAGTAGATAGTTCGAGATATATATATCTCAAACATCTCTACCTCCCGAAGGCACCAGATGAGTGAGGGGTCAGTCTGCAATTTTCATCAAGCCACTGTCAATGTGAGAGAACTCGTGTCCAGCTTATAAGCCTATACTTGCATAAACCACAAGTGAAGATAAACAATCTTTGGACAACACCCACCAGTGGGACTCGAACCCAGAAAGCACAACTACCTTCCAGTAGCTGGCATAACTAGTATGCTTTAACCCACTACGCCATCAGACCTTACAAAAGAAGTAGATAGTTCGAGATATATATATCTCAAACATCTCTACCTCCCGAAGGCACCAGATGAGTGAGGGGTCAGTCTGCAATTTTCATCAAGCCACTGTCAATGTGAGAGAACTCGTGTCCAGCTTATAAGCCTATACTTGCATAAACCACAAGTGAAGATAAACAATCTTTGGACAACACCCACCAGTGGGACTCGAACCCAGAAAGCACAACTACCTTCCAGTAGCTGGCATAACTAGTATGCTTTAACCCACTACGCCATCAGACCTTACAAAAGAAGTAGATAGTTCGAGATATATATATCTCAAACATCTCTACCTCCCGAAGGCACCAGATGAGTGAGGGGTCAGTCTGCAATTTTCATCAAGCCACTGTCAATGTGAGAGAACTCGTGTCCAGCTTATAAGCCTATACTTGCATAAACCACAAGTGAAGATAAACAATCTTTGGACAACACCCACCAGTGGGACTCGAACCCAGAAAGCACAACTACCTTCCAGTAGCTGGCATAACTAGTATGCTTTAACCCACTACGCCATCAGACCTTACAAAAGAAGTAGATAGTTCGAGATATATATATCTCAAACATCTCTACCTCCCGAAGGCACCAGATGAGTGAGGGGTCAGTCTGCAATTTTCATCAAGCCACTGTCAATGTGAGAGAACTCGTGTCCAGCTTATAAGCCTATACTTGCATAAACCACAAGTGAAGATAAACAATCTTTGGACAACACCCACCAGTGGGACTCGAACCCAGAAAGCACAACTACCTTCCAGTAGCTGGCATAACTAGTATGCTTTAACCCACTACGCCATCAGACCTTACAAAAGAAGTAGATAGTTCGAGATATATATATCTCAAACATCTCTACCTCCCGAAGGCACCAGATGAGTGAGGGGTCAGTCTGCAATTTTCATCAAGCCACTGTCAATGTGAGAGAACTCGTGTCCAGCTTATAAGCCTATACTTGCATAAACCACAAGTGAAGATAAACAATCTTTGGACAACACCCACCAGTGGGACTCGAACCCAGAAAGCACAACTACCTTCCAGTAGCTGGCATAACTAGTATGCTTTAACCCACTACGCCATCAGACCTTACAAAAGAAGTAGATAGTTCGAGATATATATATCTCAAACATCTCTACCTCCCGAAGGCACCAGATGAGTGAGGGGTCAGTCTGCAATTTTCATCAAGCCACTGTCAATGTGAGAGAACTCGTGTCCAGCTTATAAGCCTATACTTGCATAAACCACAAGTGAAGATAAACAATCTTTGGACAACACCCACCAGTGGGACTCGAACCCAGAAAGCACAACTACCTTCCAGTAGCTGGCATAACTAGTATGCTTTAACCCACTACGCCATCAGACCTTACAAAAGAGTCTGGGTTCGAGTCCCACTGGTGGGTGTTGTCCAAAGATTGTTTATCTTCACTTGTGGTTTATGCAAGTATAGGCTTATAAGCTGGACACGAGTTCTCTCACATTGACAGTGGCTTGATGAAAATTGCAGACTGACCCCTCACTCATCTGGTGCCTTCGGGAGGTAGAGATGTTTGAGATATATATATCTCGAACTATCTACTTCTTTTGTAAGGTCTGATGGCGTAGTGGGTTAAAGCATACTAGTTATGCCAGCTACTGGAAGGTAGTTGTGCTTTCTGGGTTCGAGTCCCACTGGTGGGTGTTGTCCAAAGATTGTTTATCTTCACTTGTGGTTTATGCAAGTATAGGCTTATAAGCTGGACACGAGTTCTCTCACATTGACAGTGGCTTGATGAAAATTGCAGACTGACCCCTCACTCATCTGGTGCCTTCGGGAGGTAGAGATGTTTGAGATATATATATCTCGAACTATCTACTTCTTTTGTAAGGTCTGATGGCGTAGTGGGTTAAAGCATACTAGTTATGCCAGCTACTGGAAGGTAGTTGTGCTTTCTGGGTTCGAGTCCCACTGGTGGGTGTTGTCCAAAGATTGTTTATCTTCACTTGTGGTTTATGCAAGTATAGGCTTATAAGCTGGACACGAGTTCTCTCACATTGACAGTGGCTTGATGAAAATTGCAGACTGACCCCTCACTCATCTGGTGCCTTCGGGAGGTAGAGATGTTTGAGATATATATATCTCGAACTATCTACTTCTTTTGTAAGGTCTGATGGCGTAGTGGGTTAAAGCATACTAGTTATGCCAGCTACTGGAAGGTAGTTGTGCTTTCTGGGTTCGAGTCCCACTGGTGGGTGTTGTCCAAAGATTGTTTATCTTCACTTGTGGTTTATGCAAGTATAGGCTTATAAGCTGGACACGAGTTCTCTCACATTGACAGTGGCTTGATGAAAATTGCAGACTGACCCCTCACTCATCTGGTGCCTTCGGGAGGTAGAGATGTTTGAGATATATATATCTCGAACTATCTACTTCTTTTGTAAGGTCTGATGGCGTAGTGGGTTAAAGCATACTAGTTATGCCAGCTACTGGAAGGTAGTTGTGCTTTCTGGGTTCGAGTCCCACTGGTGGGTGTTGTCCAAAGATTGTTTATCTTCACTTGTGGTTTATGCAAGTATAGGCTTATAAGCTGGACACGAGTTCTCTCACATTGACAGTGGCTTGATGAAAATTGCAGACTGACCCCTCACTCATCTGGTGCCTTCGGGAGGTAGAGATGTTTGAGATATATATATCTCGAACTATCTACTTCTTTTGTAAGGTCTGATGGCGTAGTGGGTTAAAGCATACTAGTTATGCCAGCTACTGGAAGGTAGTTGTGCTTTCTGGGTTCGAGTCCCACTGGTGGGTGTTGTCCAAAGATTGTTTATCTTCACTTGTGGTTTATGCAAGTATAGGCTTATAAGCTGGACACGAGTTCTCTCACATTGACAGTGGCTTGATGAAAATTGCAGACTGACCCCTCACTCATCTGGTGCCTTCGGGAGGTAGAGATGTTTGAGATATATATATCTCGAACTATCTACTTCTTTTGTAAGGTCTGATGGCGTAGTGGGTTAAAGCATACTAGTTATGCCAGCTACTGGAAGGTAGTTGTGCTTTCTGGGTTCGAGTCCCACTGGTGGGTGTTGTCCAAAGATTGTTTATCTTCACTTGTGGTTTATGCAAGTATAGGCTTATAAGCTGGACACGAGTTCTCTCACATTGACAGTGGCTTGATGAAAATTGCAGACTGACCCCTCACTCATCTGGTGCCTTCGGGAGGTAGAGATGTTTGAGATATATATATCTCGAACTATCTACTTCTTTTGTAAGGTCTGATGGCGTAGTGGGTTAAAGCATACTAGTTATGCCAGCTACTGGAAGGTAGTTGTGCTTTCTGGGTTCGAGTCCCACTGGTGGGTGTTGTCCAAAGATTGTTTATCTTCACTTGTGGTTTATGCAAGTATAGGCTTATAAGCTGGACACGAGTTCTCTCACATTGACAGTGGCTTGATGAAAATTGCAGACTGACCCCTCACTCATCTGGTGCCTTCGGGAGGTAGAGATGTTTGAGATATATATATCTCGAACTATCTACTTCTTTTGTAAGGTCTGATGGCGTAGTGGGTTAAAGCATACTAGTTATGCCAGCTACTGGAAGGTAGTTGTGCTTTCTGGGTTCGAGTCCCACTGGTGGGTGTTGTCCAAAGATTGTTTATCTTCACTTGTGGTTTATGCAAGTATAGGCTTATAAGCTGGACACGAGTTCTCTCACATTGACAGTGGCTTGATGAAAATTGCAGACTGACCCCTCACTCATCTGGTGCCTTCGGGAGGTAGAGATGTTTGAGATATATATATCTCGAACTATCTACTTCTTTTGTAAGGTCTGATGGCGTAGTGGGTTAAAGCATACTAGTTATGCCAGCTACTGGAAGGTAGTTGTGCTTTCTGGGTTCGAGTCCCACTGGTGGGTGTTGTCCAAAGATTGTATATATATATATATATATATATATATATATTCAGTTGCAGCAGTTAGATTGTATTCACTCTGCCTTTGAAAATGATGACATGGTCAATGAAACGCATTTCTTAGTATCAATCCATACTAAAACTGTAATATGAACTTAAGAGATTTAATCATTCAACTTCGTCCTATACTGAAGAAGAACATATGAAACATAAAGAAGATTCGTGCTAGAATCACTGATCATCTGACCCTTTCTCTCATATTCAATAACAAATATGAGATAAAAACCTTCACTTGTGTAATTGTGAAATTTATGTAAGGGATTTACACCGAGTCTTTCACACTTTCTGAGTGCTTTGTCAAGGTCTGAGTGTGTGATTAGTACGGGACTTTCATCTCAGCTTCTAATCAGGATGATATTTTGGCGAAGAACATTTGACCAAATATATTCTTAATATATATATTATATACTATATATATCTTAATATATATATTATATATTCATTCTTATAATGAATATATATATATTCATATAATATTCATTACCACAGGTACATAGTCGGGAACAGAGATGACACAGTCAATATTCATTACCACAGGTACATAGTCGGGAACAGAGATGACACAGTCAGACGGTCAAGAAGCATAAGTAGATTAGACCCATGATAGCAGCAGTAAGGTACAGCCCTACTCCTGAGCCAGGTAAGTCCACTACGGGCTCACCATAGCCCGTGCTACTTGCAACTTTTGCTGCAACGTAGCTAAATCTATAACAACAACAATAGCAACAGACCTGGGAGGCATGGGACGAAGTGGCCCAATTCTAGCCATTAAAGGAGCTGGGGGAAGAAACCCCAGCGAAAATACACTTGGTGGTCTATGTCAGAATTTAGGGCGTATTCCCCCTCTCTCTCTTTTTTATTCGTTTTTTTTTTCTATTAACTTCCCTGGGCCGAGCCCTCAATCTGGAGGTCAAATAAACTGGTAATTGGATTCGAAAAACCATTCAAAAACTTCGCCTTAGACAAATAATTCAGATAACACCATGAATTTTACATTTTTCCGTACTCATTCTATAACATTTATACTGGCGATTGGCAGCATTTGGTCAGACTAAATTACCATATTACGCTAAGCAAACGAGCTAAATTATTCAAATGCAGCGAGAAAAATAAATTGGCAAACTTAACCTGGCAAAATTTTCAAGTAAAATGAAACTATTAATTTTTTTCTAGTAAAATTTTATCGAGAAGAAAAGGCAAATTTTGCAAATTAGAAATAATTCAGTTGGTAAATACCAATTTGGTAATCAATCTATAAACCAGTGTCGTGAAGTTGCTGGTGTGACCCAGTCTGCTGTTAACATGGTTGGTATATAGGCAAGAGTGGAGTAACCAAAGGGGTAACCAAAGGGGTAACCAAAGGGGTAACCAAAGGGTATGGGTAACCAATGGGCACACATCAGACACCTCACATTACGACGACACGTAAGCTCTCCCTTGACCTTCTCTTGTCTCCTGGGGAAAGATATCGTCATCAGTCATTTAGAACTCAAAGTTATGTCTTCCATCTCCTCCTCCTTCTCTCACTTCTCTCACTTCTCCTCCCCGTCCTTCTCCTCCTACTCCTTCTCCCACTCCTCCTTAATAGAAGGAATAGAACATCTGGGACGAAAAAATTAAATGTGCATTTTAGGTACCGTAAATAAAAAAACCCACAAGCAAGAAAGCAGGGAAATAAGTTCAGCAGTTATCAGACGACAAGCCCGGGAGGACCGACGACAAGCCCAGGAGGACCGACGACAAGCCCGGGAGAACCGACGACAAGCCCGGGAGGACCGACGACAAGCCCGGGAGGACCGACGACAAGCCCGGGAGGACCGACGACAAGCCCGGGAGGACCGACGACAAGCCCGGGAGGACCGACGACAAGCCCGGGAGGACCGACGACAAGCCCGGGAGGACCGACGACAAGCCCGGGAGGACCGACGACAAGCCCGGGAGGACCGACGACAAGCCCGGGAGGACCGACGACAAGCCCGGGAGGACCGACGACAAGCCCGGGAGGACCGACGACAAGCCCAGGAGGACCGACGACAAGCCCGGGAGGACCGACGACAAGCCCGGGAGGACCGACGACAAGCCCGGGAGAACCGACGACAAGCCCGGGAGGACCGACGACAAGCCCGGGAGGTCCGACGACAAGCCCAGGAGGACCGACGACAAGCCCGGGAGAACCGACGACAAGCCCGGGAGGACCGACGACAAGCCCGGGAGGACCGACGACAAGCCCGGGAGGACCGACGACAAGCCCGGGAGGACCGACGACAAGCCCGGGAGGACCGACGACAAGCCCGGGAGGACCGACGACAAGCCCGGGAGAACCGACGACAAGCCCGGGAGGACCGACGACAAGCCCGGGAGGACCGACGACAACAAGTCAGTCCTCACCCTCAGGGAGCAAAATGACTATAACAAGTCAAGACCAGAGATCAACAAGACTCACTGCCGATGGAAGAGTTCTCATTTGGCATTAGTGTTGATGAGTTATGGAGGTACCTTTTTTCTCCCTTAATAGTCTCATCTCTCTCATTCCTTTCCCTCTTTCCACCTCCCTACCTACCTCCCTCCCTCACTCCCTCCCTCCTACCCCTACAGGGCAACATTTCACACCCTGACCGCAACTTTTGCAATTAGTGAGAAGTAGCGAGTCAATGTCAAAGATTGGTGGTAAATGCTACTACATCCCTTTCCCCTAAGGCAGGGTGGGATAGGGCTCTGTAGGGACCGGTGGGATGGGATGAGGTGGATAGGTAGGTGAAGGACAGAGAGGACTAGCTCCAGTAAAGTCCAGTTATCAGGATGAATTTAGGTTATCGGAGAGATATTCACAGCATCATTTTTTTTTATCTCCGACGAATATGGTGTATTTTTTTATGCGTGAAGGTGAATTCATTTTCTTCCTCATGGTCGATAGTTGACATCACTTTCCCAAGTTCTCGTGTTTATGGTGTTATGAATGTGAGAGACACGCTCAGGGTTTGTGAAAGCTGGCGCCCACACACACACACACACACACACACACACACACACACACACACACACACACACACACACACAATTCAATTCCAGTCAATTCTCAGAGGAATTGACAGGGTAGATAAGGATAAACTTTTCAACACTGGTGGTACGCGAACAAGGGGACACAGGTGAAAACTGAGTACCCAAATGAGCCACAGGGACGTTAGAAAGAACTTTTTCAGTGTCATAGTTAACAACTGGAATGCATTAGACAGTGTTGTGGTGAAGGCAGACCCCATAACACAGTTTGAAATGTAGATATGATAGAGCCCAATGGGCTCAGGAATCTGTAAACCGGTTGACTGACAAGTTAAGAGGCGGGACCAGAGAGCCGAAGCTCAATCCCCGCAAGCACTACTAGGTGAGTACACACCCGCGCATACATTTCACAAATATTTCAGAGCGGAATGGCCGCCGTAATTACAGGAAAATACCTGTAACCAAAGGTATTACAAACGCTTACACACTTGCGTTAATTAACATTTAATTTCGATTCATGCACCCCATACAGACATACCTGCTCCTATACACACATACACATACTCCCATACAAACATGTATGCCTCCATACTGACATGCATACACACATGCATGCTCACTTCAGATATACTTGCATCAGTAGAGATATACAAGGACCCATCCATGCAAATGTTCATGGATGGGTCCATGCATCTATCTAACCACTGAAGGATAGGACAGTGGTTAGATAGGACCAACGGGTCCTATCTAACCACTGATAGCCCCGTTGTACAGCAGACACGGCCACGCAACACAACACAACATGCAGTCATAGTCTCGTGGTACAATATTCTCCTATTAACTGAAAACATTTTATCCAACAGACATTAAAAAAACGGAATCACATTTGTTTTTGTGCACTCCAAATGCCCCTGAAGCTGCCGCATCTAATGCACTTAGCACATGATGCAACACATGATGCCCTCAACATAAAGTCGATGCAGCTAATGCACTCTACACCAGCCACAGATGTAGCACTTAGGGCGCCCCCCATTCCCCATCCCTTCAACTGACACTAGATATCTCTCAAACGCCACACCCCTGGGATCACTCCTGCTATCCCAGCCGCCTCAGCACCTCTGGGATCACTCCTGCTATCGCGGTCGTCAGCCAAGCGACACACAGCCTCCCTCAGGTAACATTCTTCGCACAGTCATCACAGCGGCTTGTTCAAGGGGGGGGGGTCTTGTGAATGGTACAACTGAGGTCCATCTCGTTTCGGGATTTTAGAAGCTGGGACGAGGACTTCTCAGCATCGCCAAGATGATGTTAAAGCATTTCCTTTAAAGAGGTCTCTCGACGGCCTCCTCCTCCTCCGGCGCTGCATGGCAGGAACTACTTGGCAAGGGGCGGGAGGAGCGAGGAGAGAGGAGGGAATTCTTCACGGTGTGGAGCCGTAAAGGTGGTTTTCTACCTTGCTTCGGGGAAAAGATTTCGTGCAGAATATGGACCCTTGAAGAGGGGATAAGAGTGGTGGGGGGGATGGAGGAAGTATTTTTCTCAGAGAGTCACAAATCACGCAGGTTCTCTGTCAAGGTCTGCCAGTCACTCACTGTCAGGCGACTCCAGTTCTGTCAGTTGTGTAGGAACCGTGGATCGTTTCGTGAAGATTGTGAGCTATAAACACCATTTATTTTTCCAGTCCAAAGTACCTCACGACTGCTCAGCTGTGGTAAAGACACCTACTTCATTCGTCATTGTAGTAGAAGACTACAGAAGAACTATAGAAGACTATAGAAGACTATAGAAGACTATAGAAGAAGAGAAGACTATAGAAGACTGTCCTGCCAGAAACGCTTTGCGTAATAGTGGCTTTAGGCATTGTATGTACTAGCTCTATCTATTAATCCAACACACTTTGTAAAATCTCTTGTATGTATGTACCTTACCTAAATAAACATTTATTTATTTATTTACTTCTAGATACTTGTTGATTCGCCTTCCTTATAAACTACTGAACGGGAGTAGACTTTTCATTAAACTAATGAATGTATTGTCTTAAATGAAACTGAAAATTTTGCTCATGTTTCCAATCCTAATTAAATTGGTATTTAATGCCGGAGCATATGGAATTCCATGGGCTTAAGATGGGGACAACAAGCCATGTGTATTCGTAAGTACACACACCACCAAACGATTAAATAAAGACTTGTCGGCAAATTGGGATCTTGTAGTGATTTCAGATATCCAAATTGCAAGATGGTTGCCGGAAAAAGCCTCTTTTGCAATACTTTTCCCCGTCAGATCACGCAATAAATATGATCACTGTGACAGTGTCAGACCACGGAGAAAATTGAAACAGGAATTTCCTTAAGTACTTTCGTATATTAATACATCTTCAGAAGGAGTCTCGCTACAAACCACTCCTTCTGAAGATGTACTAATATACGAAAGTACTTAAGGAAATTCCTGTTTCAATTTCCTCCGTGGTCTGACACTGTCACATTTTTAATCACGTGTTTATTTTCGTGATTTACACACATGATCACTGTGTTCAGGTATGGGGGGTTTTTAAGTCACTGAAATCGGTGAGCAGCTTACCATGGCTGGTATCATTGGTAAGACGCTCGCCTGGAGTATCGCAAGCGCTTTGGGCCTGGGTTCGTATCCTGGCCGGGGAGTATATACCAGTCACCAATCCTTAACACTAACCTCTGTCTACCCAACAGTAAAATGGGTACCTGGGTGTTATTAAACGATTTGGCGGGTCGTATTCCAAGAAAATATTAGGATTAAGGACATAACCCAAAACGCTGTGCGTGCTAATGGCTGCCCAAGTATGTAGGAACTCTTGTATATATAAAAAATAATAAAATATCTGAATGAAAAATGTCTCACTCAAATTGGTATGTCTTTTGTGTTATGAGATTGAGGCAAGGTGATGATAGCTCCGTAAGACACATAAAATTCATAATTGAGTCAGAGAATAGACTTTTATTCGTGTAGATCGCCGCTCTATATGCCAGGTTGCATGCTAATGAAACTGCTGTTATGACCATATTGGTGCTGGTTTAGCGACGTTCCAACACGGTATTATCACGAAATCACACAGGAACAGCAGCCTACGGGCTCACCATAGCCCGTGCTACTTGGAACTTTTTGTTCTAAATAGCGAATCTTAAGCAACAACACACAGGAATATCTTGTCATTTTCTCTTGCTGTAGGTTAATATACCTTGAGAATAAAGAGGCTATGAAGGAACTATAAGGTAAAATATATTCTCTATGACACAGAGAAATCCCATTAACGTGGTGTATCAATGAACAAATCGTGGTACAATGGACTAGAGCGCGTCTGGGAATACCCAGAGCATTGGGTTCGAACCCTAATCAAGGATCCTGTTGAATTTGTTCATATACTCTATTCTTACCTATAATTTCATCAGTGGAAATTCCCGCGTATTCATTCCATGTTGATGTGTATAGTTGGCTTCTCTTCGTGTCGGTCACGTGGTGTGTTAGTGTTGGGCACGTGTGTGTTTGGTTCTGGGCACGTGTTATGGTTGGTTCTGGGCACGTGTTATGGTTGGTTCTGGGCACGTGTTATGGTTGGTTCTGGGCACGTGTTATGGTTGGTTCTGGGCACGTGTTATGGTTGGTTCTGGGTACGTGTTATATTTGGTTCTGGGCACGTGTTATGGTTGGTTCTGGGCACGTGTTATGGTTGGTTCTGGGCACGTGTTATGGTTGGTTCTGGGCACGTGTTATGGTTGGTTCTGGGCACGTGTTATGGTTGGTTCTGGGCACGTGTTATGGTTGGTTCTGGGCACGTGTTATGGTTGGTTCTGGGCACGTGTTATATTTGGTTCTGGGCACGTGTTATGGTTGGTTCTGGGCACGTGTTATGGTTGGTTCTGGGCACGTGTTATGGTTGGTTCTAGGCACGTGTTATGGTTGGTTCTGGGCACGTGTTATGGTTGGTTCTGGGCACGTGTTATGGTTGGTTCTGGGCACGTGTTATGGTTGGTTCTGGGCATGTGTTATGGTTGGTTCTATGCACGTGCCATGTTTGGTGCTAGGTGCATCTCGTGTTCGGTGCTAGGCACGTGCTGAGCACGTGATATGTAGACTTACATATATACAAAACGAGGCAATACAATCCCACAATATCCCCATAAAATATTCTTAAAAATATCTCCAAATATGGCATGAATTGTTCAGCTTAAACTATCTGTCTAAATAACGGAGAGAAGAACAGGTTCAAGAATCCAAACTCCCTTCAAAAAAAGCTCCTTATTCATTTTCGAGAACATGGTGCCTATGGAACAAAGTGAAATGAGTTGCATCAACATGACTGAATATTGGGGTTCCACAATTCCTTGCATAACAATTGATTACAGGAAGTTTCTTAACTATCAATTACAGGAGGCACAAGAGGCTCGTTGCACATATTACACAGGAGGCTCTTTATTCCTTGCACAGGAGACTCCTTACCCCTCTTGCAGAACTAGCTATGCAACGGGTTATCTTGAGGTTATCATGAGATGATTTCGGGGCTTTTTTAGTGTCCCCGCGACCCGGTCCTCGACCAGGCCTCCACCCCCAGGAAGCAGCCCGTGACAGCTGGCTAACACCCAGGTACCTATTTACTGCTAGGTAACAGGGGCATAGGGTGAAAGAAACTCTGCCCATTGTTTCTCGCCGGCGTCTGGGATCGAACCCAGGACCACAGGATCAAAAGTCCCGCGTGCTGTCCGCTCGGCCGACCGGCTCCCTTTTTGTCCCCGAACGGGGACAAAGTTTGTGAAGATATATGAAAAAATTGAACGTGGTTAAAATCGATACTCTTATATATAACAATTGGCAAACGTTACAGGGAGTGCTGTCGTAGTGCAGTGCTCTCAGGCGTGTGTGAAAAAAAGTCAGAGAAAGTGTTGTGAACGACGGACTTGACAAACAGAACCGACATCTGAACCGCCCATTAAATTGCGCCATCCAAAGCTCATGCATCTATTCAATAAGGAAGTGTTTTCAGGATGGAGCAGCATCTTTCAACATCTTCCGACCCAGCAAATGATCTTTACTGGGCCACTAGTAGATATCATAAATGGACATTTACTGGGCCACTAACATGTATCATAAATGAACATTTACTGGGCCACTAACATATATCATAAATGGACACTTACTGGGCCACTAGCATATATCATAAATTAACATTTACTGGGCCACTAACATATATCATAAATGGACACTTACTGGGCCACTAACATATATCATAAATGGACACTTACTGGGCCACTAGCATATATCATAAATTAACATTTACTGGGCCACTAACATATATCATAAATTAACATTTACTGGGCCACTAACATATATCATAAATGGACATTTACTGGGCCACTAACATATATCATAAATGGACACTTACTGGGGCAATAGCAGATATCCTAAATGAACATTTTCTGGTCCACTAGCTGGTATTATAGGCGAACATTTACCCACTTAACTATCTTGTTGATACAGAGGGCTAAACATGGTACGCATCTCGTACGAGCTGCAGTTACAATGCCGTTCTCAAATAGGCAGATAAAGACACAATCAATGTCATTGTGAACGCCAACAGGAAATGCCTCACCGCCCAGCAGTTGTCGAGGCCCAGAACAAACAACAAACAGGTGCAAAGAAGATCAATGACTTGCATCAAAGCTTTGACATGAATGACGATCATTCAGATCTTTTGCGACTCCAGCGTCAAAATAACATCAAATGTTTTGCAAGGAATTGTTGTTGCTAACATCAACCTGTTATGCAAAGGAATATTTGGGAATAACGTGAATTGTTATGCAAGGATTAAATAATCTTGAGGCTGGTGGATGCCTGCTACTATTACTACTATGCAAGGAATTGTGGATCCAATATTCAGTCATGTTGATATAACTTATTTCGCTTATAATTTGTTAATTAATATAGTTGATTTTTTGATGATTTTTGAATATGCAACTCAATTCTTTCCAGAGAATATTTATATATGAAAGTACGTTTTATATGATCAAATGAAACGTTGAATTCGCCCCGTTTCTTAAAATTGCCACTTCATGAAAATTTCAACATTTCAACTTATCTAGAAACGTACTAACCCAAGCAACCCACCTAACATGACCTAACCTAACCTAACCTAACCTAACCTAACCTAACCTAACCTAACCTAACCTAACCCAAGCAACCCACCTAACCTAACCTAACCTAACCTAACCTAACCTAACCTAACCTAACCTAACCTAACCCAAGCAACCCACCTAACCTAACCTAACCTAACCTAACCTAACCTAACCTACCCTAACCTAACCTAACCTAACCTAACCTAACCTAACCTAACCCCTTACCTGTTAAGGCTGATGATGATCTCAACTACTACGGCGATATGGAACGATATGGAATCCAACGAACTATGAAAAGTAAAACCTCATAAAAAAAAAAACACATTTTCCGTGTATTCGGTGGGTTAGGTTAGGTAGGTGGAAAAGGTTCATGCGTTTCTGAATAAGCTAGATTCTTAGAACAGTGGATTTTGTACGTTTGGGCAAATCGAAAAGAAGGTGCTGTATGCATACCATTTGTTACTCTCTGAGAATTTTATACAATCATCGAGCAACTTCACGTTGTTTTTCTGTCGTAATTTTATTAAATAATTCTTTTAAATAAAATTTTATTAAAATTTTTAATTAAAAATTGGTTTATATTTGTAAATAAAATCTTAAATGTAAATATAGATCATGGCGATGATGCATTCCTAACTAGGAAAATCGGACTCCTATCTCCGTCAAACATAGGCCTAGCCTCGCGAGAACATAACTATGCCGCTTATAGGCTCGATGTGATATAGATTTGAGAGCTGTTGGTATAGCCATCTTGGATTGTTGACTATATCAAGCACCGTTGTGGCTTCACTTCGGGATCCGGATTGGGAGGGCACACAAAGAAGGGTGTTTGTGTGCCCTCCCCATTAACAAACCCCATTAACAAACTCCCCATTTGTCCTCCCCCATTAACAAACAACAGCAATATCGATATCAACAACGATAACGATTTCCCAGACCCCCCTGATAACGATTTCATTGTTCTTTGGTGACTTTCGAACCGGGGGGAAAAAATATAATGTTTTCGCCACGAAAATCCTACATCAATATATTTCTGAGTTACAAGTTCCGGAATTAATTCAGCTTTCAGGTGAAAGCTTGAGCAAGCAGACATGGTCAGTCTTGTATGCTGCCCTGGCTTGCTGGGTACCCACGTCAACCCTCTTGTGGTATCCTGGCTTCATGGCTACTCACAGCAACATCACAGAGGTGTTCTGACTTCATGGCTACCCACAGCAACACTCCAGAGGTGTTCTGACTTCATGGCTACCCACAGCAACACTCCAGAGGTGTCCTGGCTTCATGGGTACCCACAACAACATCCCAGAGGTGTCCTGGCTTCATGGCTACTCACAGCAACATCACAGAGGTGTTCGTACTTCATGGCTACCCACAGCAACACTCCAGAGGTGTTCTGACTTCATGGCTACCCACAGCAACACTCCAGAGGTGTCCTGGCTTCATGGCTACCCACAACAACATCCCAGAGGTGTCCTGGCTTCATGGCTACTCACAGCAACACTCCAGAGGTGCTCTGACTCCATGGTTATCCACAGCAACACTCCAGAGGTGTTCTGACTTCATGGCTACTCACAGCAACACTCCAGAGGTGTCCTGGCTCCATGGCTACCCACAACAACATCCCAGAGGTGTCCTGGCTTCATGGCTACCCACAGCAACACTCCAGAGGTGCCCTGGCTCCATGGCTACCCACAACAACATCCCAAAGGTGTTCTGGCTCCCTGTGCACTCACGTTATTATGATTGGCAATGAATTATTTATACCGATTCTCATTTGTTTTCACGTACCTTATTTTCTTTTGTTTTTCCTGGAGTTTATCACGCCGACAGCGCGTTATATTTTCTTAAATCAACAAACCAAGAACAGGGCTGTTTCCTGGCCCCGGCCAGGCGGCACATCCAGTCAACATCCAGTCAACACCCAGTCAACACCCAGTCAACACCCAGTCAACATCCAGTCAACACCCAGTCAACACCCAGTCAACACCCAGTCAACACCCAGTCACGCATACCGTCACTATCTTTAACAACAACACGCACAGTGTATGCAATATCCTCGTGGGAGATACAGAGAGAATATGATACAAGAATTCGTGGAATTTCATAAGACTTGATTGTAACAGTTGAAATATAAAGAATGTTGAGTTTTGCGCAGTGTTCACTCTTGGTGAAACAAAAGACTGCTAGGGATTGGGTGTGGAGGGGGGAGGGGGTGATGGAGAAAGGTGGTGAGGGGAGGGGGGTGGTTTAGATGTTGGGGGGTGGGGGGTGGAAGTGGTGGTGGGGTGGGGTTATCAGGAGTAGGTGGGGTTGGTAGGGTAGTGGGAAAAATTGATTGATGGGTGGGTGATTGAGTGGGGGTAGAGGAAGTTACAGGTGGGTGTTGAGGGGATGGGGATAGGAGTAGATGGTGGTAGGTGGGGTTAGAGATTAAGGGGGGAAAGGGGGTAATGGTTTGAGGGTATGGGGTCGAGTTGAGGGTATAAGTATTTCCATTAATTTTTATTCTTAGTTTTTTTTCACCCTTTTCAGCAATCAATTTTTGTCCTATTTTCAGTCTCTAAAGAGTGCTTACTTAAACTTCAACTTTTTGCAGTATCCTGAATGTAGTGATCATGTCCTCTCTGTTCCTTCAATTGGGCTGTGGTGTATGGTAAGGGCTGTTATGGTGGTGATAGCCGTTAATGTGATGATGGTAGAAGTGGTGATTACAATAAAGGTGACAGTAGTGGAGATAAACTTGGTAGTTTCAGTAGAGTTGATATCACGGTAGATGCAGAAGTAATAGAGGTAGATCGTAACATTCATAACCCACGAGTCAACGTGGCTGTGAATGTTTCAATCATCAATCGTGATTCATCAGTTATTCTCCTGTATGTTGAAACTCTGTAACTACTTACAGATATGAGGTATAATGAGGTATAATGAGTGACCTGTTGCCCTACACCAAAGTTGTATTTAAATGAGGATTGTATAGCTATAGCATTGAGCATACATTGAGCATTAACATTTTATAGCATTGAGGTCTGTATAGCTATCCTGAGACTGCTTGTAAAGTGGGTGTGAATTACATTACAGTAAAGCGACAGCTATCCTTGAAGTGGTGAATTTCCTGACCCAAATGAACCGCGAACAATATATATATATATATATATATATATATATATATATATATATATATATATATATATATATATATATATATATATATATATATATGTGCAATTGACGATCACAAAACACTGATCATTTTATGCGGAAAATCCACAGAGAAATATGAAATGAGGTGAACGTTTCGGCTTTGTTAAAGCCTTTGTCAACACCAGACTGACTGAGAAGGGAGAAGGGGGGAAGATATATAGGCCGACACCTGACCAACCCATCCCAAGGGTTGGTCAGGTGTAATTAACCAAAAACAGGTATAGCTTAGCTTAGAATGGTCAAAGAGGATTAAGCGGTCAGAGAATAAGGATGAAAATTAGGCTTTAACAAAGCCGAAACGTTCACCTCATTTCATATTTCTCTGTGGATTTTCCGCATATATATATATATATATATATATATATATATATATATATATATATATATATATATATATATATATATATATATATATATATATATATATATATAATTAAAGTAATTCATTCAGGAACCTGTTCTGTAGTTTAGGGAGATGAGGTAGTTATATGTAGCATTTTGAGTGAGACAAGGACTGAGTTGAACAGTAACTAAAATGAGAGAATAATTTAGTCAGACACAGACATGAGCATTTCCCGCCTAAACGTGGAGACGCCATGTTCAGCCATTGGTCAACTAGTTCGTCTTCAGCGATATGCATAGTTTGACTTAATTATTCTGCTCCGAAGTCCTACATTGGGCCAAATTAAATTGGGAAAGAGTATTATTTATCATAGACAGTGTTCCTCGTACTAATGTTTATTGTAACTTCAGAACAATCATAATTTTAGCAATCAATCAAATGATTTGAAGCGCATGTATTCCTACGCCAGTGGGAGTTCAGCCACTGAACGCCATGGAGATGCTGCGGACCTTTCTTCAAATTGACCAACTTTTTGCCCCTAATTACCTTAATTGTTTCATACGTGATCCTAGACTGTTTAAATGTTACTTGGTGTTAGAAGCAGTGCAATTTAAAAGTTAAGATCCCAGTAAATACATGGTACATCTTCACCTCACTGTCTTACAGTTATCTTGAGGTTATCTTGAGATGATTTCGGGGCTTTTTAGTGTCCCCGCGGCCCGGTCCTCGACCAGGCCTCCAGCCCCAGGAAGCAGCCCGTGACAGCTGACTAACTCCCAGGTACCTATTTTACTGCTAGGTAACACATTGGGTTCTACTTTCTTTGCTGATATTTCTGAAAGGTATACTGATGTATAAATAATGTCTTATGAATGCAACACTGGTGTAGATAGAAGTGTACCAGCTGCAAGTAGAGGTGTTGGGGGTGTTGGTAGGGAGAAGTGGTGGAGATACAGGTGTTGCTGGGGTTGGTGTTGGAGTAGTGGTAGTAGAAGGAAGAAGTGCAAGTGATTGTGAGATAATCTTGCAATCTTAACCGGGATTAAGAACGTGAACTTAGCTCTTACTGAGTCTGGTTATAATACGAGTGAGGGTGTATTACTGAGGACTGCCACAGAGCTCATACACTAAGTACACCAAACCATTTGGTTGTGAGGGGCGAGGTCATGTCTGTCTGTGGTGGACGGGGTCATCTCTGGCTGTGAGGGACGGGGTCATCTCTGGCTGTGAGTGACAGGGTCATCTCTGTCTGTGAGTGACAGGGTCATCTCTGGCTATGAGTGACGGGGTCATTTCTGGCTGTAAGTGACGGGTTCATCTCTGGCTATGAGTGACGGGGTTATTTCTGGCTATGAGTGTCAGGGTCATCTCCGTCTGTGAGTGACAAGGATCATCTCTTGCTCATCCCCACTTCTCCTCATCCTCAACTTCACAAAACCTGATTCGACGAGAACTCAAACGTCAAGAAAGTTGCAGAAGAACTACACAATTAGGAAAGAACACACCGGGCTCAGCAAGTGCTAGAAAGTGGGGAAAACAGTGCAAAAATCTCAACCCTGTAGTGAGTGTTAAGTTAAACCCTGTTAAGTTAACCACTTCAGCAAAGAGCTTGAACCCCTACCAGCGCACTTAACCATCCAAAGCCAATTCTAATTAGTCCAGAAGAGTGCGCATTTAAAACGTTTGTTTTTATAATTAATGAAAACATTAAAATTGTATAATTGTATCCATATCACTCAAAAATGCTATATTTTGTGTAAGGGCGGGTTGTTGTGGTGGTGGGGGTGATAGTGATGGTGGTGGGGGTGATAGTGATGGTGGTGGGGGTGATAGTGATGGTGGTGGGGGTGATAGTGATGGTGGTGGTGGTGATAGTGATGGTGGTGGTGGGGGTGATAGTGGGGGTGATAGTGATGGTGGTGGTGGGGGTGATAGTGATGGTGGTGGTGGGGGTGATAGTGAGGGTGGTGGTGGGGGTGATAGTGGGGGTGATAGTGATGGTGGTGGTGGTGGTAGTAGTGGCTTTGAATAATGAATGAACATTAATAATAACTAGATGAGTTTGTTTGAAGAAAAGTATAAGCACAAATACATAACATTTGTACTTACCTAGGAATTTCACTAGGCTATATTTCCTCAAATTATAATATCACGATAATAATACATATTAGAAATAAGTATTGATCACTTGTATCTCAATTTCAGAATGTAAATGTTAAAGGTAATTTGACACAAATTGACTTAAAAATATTGTCATTGTAGAATTTACTGAGCAATTCGCTACTATTTCTTTACTTTCTCAAATCAGTATAATATGAGATTATGAGATGGTGATTAAACCACTCATTATAAGATGAGGAGACGATGATGTTTCGGTCCGTCCTGGATCATTATCAAGTCTATTGTGATAATGAGAGGGATTTAATCATCATATCTTCACCCACGTTATTGTGACTCATCATTTGCATGAGATTATGATAATATTACTCAATCATGTAAATAAATAACTACCACCCTCCTGTCCCTCAATTCAGTGTCAGCTGGCAGTCACCCCTCTCATCAATTCAGTGTCAACTGCCAATCACCCTTTCATCAATTCAGTGTCAACTGCCAATCACCCTCTCATCAATTCAGTGTCAGCTGCCAATCACCCTCTCATCAATTCTGTGTCAGCTGCCAATCACCCTCTCATCAATTCAGTGTCAGCTGCCAATCACCCTCTCATCAATTCAGTGTCAGCTGCCAATCACCCCTCTCAACAATTCAGTGTCAGCTGCCAATCACCCCTCTCAACAATTCAGTGTCAACTGCCAATCACCCTTTCATCAATTCAGTGTCAACTGCCAATCACCCTCTCATCAATTCAGTGTCAGCTGCCAATCACCCTCTCATCAATTCAGTGTCAGCTGTCAATCACCCCTCTCATCAATTCAGTGTCAACTGCCAATCACCCTCTCATCAATTCAGTGTCAGCTGCCAATCACCCTCTCATCAATTCAGTGTCAGCTGTCAATCACCCTCTCATCAATTCAGTGTCAGCTGCCAATCACCCTCTCATCAATTCTGTGTCAGCTGCCAATCACCCTCTCAACAATTCAGTGTCAACTGCCAATCACCCCTCTCATCAATTCAGTGTCAGCTGCCAATCACCCCTCTCATCAATTCAGTGTCAACTGTCAATCACCCTCTCATCAATTCAGTGTCAGCTGCCAATCACCCTCTCATCAATTCAGTGTCAGCTGCCAATCACCCCTCTCAACAATTCAGTGTCAGCTGCCAATCACCCCTCTCAACAATTCAGTGTCAACTGCCAATCACCCTCTCATCAATTCAGTGTCAGCTGCCAATCACCCCTCTCATCAATTCAGTGTCAACTGCCAATCACCCTCTCATCAATTCAGTGTCAGCTGCCAATCACCCTCTCATCAATTCAGTGTCAGCTGTCAATCACCCCTCTCATCAATTCAGTGTCAACTGCCAATCACCCTCTCATCAATTCAGTGTCAGCTGCCAATCACCCTCTCATCAATTCTGTGTCAGCTGCCAATCACCCTCTCATCAATTCAGTGTCAGCTGCCAATCACCCTCTCATCAATTCAGTGTCAACTGCCAATCACCCTTTCATCAATTCAGTGTCAACTGCCAATCACCCTCTCATCAATTCAGTGTCAGCTGCCAATCACCCTCTCATCAATTCAGTGACAACTGCCGATCACCCTCTCATCAATTCAGTGTCAACTGCCAATCACCCTTTCATCAATTCAGTGTCAACTGCCAATCACCCTCTCATCAATTCAGTGTCAACTGCCAATCACCCTCTCATCAATTCAGTGTCAGCTGCCAATCACCCTCTCATCAATTCAGTGTCAACTGCCAATCACCCTCTCATCAATTCAGTGTCAGCTGCCAATCACCCTCTCATCAATTCAGTGTCAGCTGCCAATCACCCTCTCATCAATTCAGTGTCAGCTGTCAATAACCCCTCTCATCAATTCAGTGTCAACTGCCAATCACCCTCTCATCAATTCAGTGTCAGCTGCCAATCACCCTCTCATCAATTCAGTGTCAGCTGCCAATCACCCCTCTCATCAATTCAGTGTCAGCTGACAATCACCCTCTCATCAATTCAGTGTCAGCTGCCAATCACCCTCTCATCAATTCAGTGTCAGCTGTCAATTACCCTCTCATCAATCACCAGAATTTATACAGCCGTGCTCCTAAAGCCACCTCAAGATACATAGATATATCTACAGTATCTATCTCTGAAACAAAATGTCTCTTTGTTTGTTTGTTTGTTTGAGGTCAGTAATTTTAACGGGGGTTGTCACAGGGGGGTCGGGGGTCGGAACCGTGATCCCCTTGAAGGGGGAACACGACCTCAGTGTCCCTCCTTCAAGAACTCTTTGGACGTGAAATATTCGGTCTAGAGTCCGTAGACTTTAGCATTAGCTTAGATGATAGCACATTTAAGTCTATTAATCCTTACACCTCCAGCCAGATCCCTGCTTGTTAATACAACTTGAGCCAGATCCCTGCTTGTTTCCTAACAACTTGAGCCAGATCCCTGCTTGTTTATACAACTTGAGCCAGATCCCTGCTTGTTTCCTAACAACTTGAGCCAGATCCTTGTTTGTTCCCCTTCACCTCCTGAGATGAGTCTTCCTCATCTCTCTTCATCTTCTCCAGTCAGAATCCCTCCTCATTTCTCCGGTTGTTCTGTACACCTCGTTTTTCATCTCCCATTCTCTTTCAGCACTAGTTCATTCATCTATGCCTTCATCTTCTTTCACAAAAGCATTCCTCTTCCGTTATCTTCCTCCTCCTCCTCCTCCTCCTCCTCCTCCGTCATCGTATTTCAGGAGGAGCTTCCTTAGCTCCTCCATTGCAGGTCTCTCGTGAGCTCTCCCAAGTGTGTGATGGTGGTCTCTATGCTCCTTGCACTGTCTCTCTCCTCCACCTATGGAGCATTTTGCTCACATATCCACACACACACACACACACACACACACACACACACACACACACACACACACACACACACACACACAGAGTCATTGCTGTAAACAACCGATTGCTGGAAAGGCGGGATCCAAGAGTCAATGCTCGATCCTGCAAGCACAAATAGATAAGCACAAATAGGTGAGTACACACACACACACACACACACACACACACACACACACACACACACACACACACACACACACACACACACACACATACACACACAGGGCCTCGTAGCTGAGTGGACAGCGCTCGTGGGTAGTAGTCCTAAGCGCCCGGTTACGATTCCCAGTGGAGGCAGAAACTAATGGGCAGAGTTTCTTTCAATGAAACATTGGGAGTGAAGCATTGAGGGAAGCCCACACATGTGTTCCTACGTACATATGACAGAACCTGAACTGTTCAGCAACTAGTAGAGCGTTCAAATTATTTGTCTTTTATGATTTGTTTTGTGCAATTGGGCTCAGGTGGAGCAGATTGTGCATGTGCAGCATAAAATGTAAATGAAATGCTCATGTCTAGTGATTGAACGACTGGCCAAGTACAACACAAACTGAGCTGTTGGGTAATTATCTCAGCCAATGAGCACCTTAAACACCTACAGTATTTATCATACTACAATCATTATCACAATTAATGCCTGAAGTATCTTGATATATTATAAAGAATGTGAATTTGGCAAATGCTTATAAACTAAGTATAAAATTTGTGTGGATGCCATTTCATATTAGAGTTGGAAAGCAGGAATTTATTGATTGATTGTCCATTAACACTTTCATGAAAAAAAACAGGGACTCTGACTTTGAACTATCTTAAGTAATTATTTATAACATACACATTCAATATATTACTTTAGATTTTGGTAAACAAAGAATTGCCCAAAGACCTGAAAACTGCAGTATTCAAAGCTATGAAAACTTTAATATTTTTTAACTTTAAAATAATAACAGATATTCATATGATCAGAACAGTAATCGAAGCAGAGAATGTGATGTAGTCATTGGACTACATTGGACTAGATTTATTCCTCCAAGGAGTGCCGGACCAACCGGGCTGTGGTGGGTATGTGGGCCTGCGGGTCGCTCCAAGCAACAGCCTGGTGGACCAAACTCGCACAAGTCGAGCCTGGCCTCGGGCCGGGCTTGGGGAGTAGACGAACTCTCAGAACCCCATCAACCAGGTATCAACCAGGTATCAACCAGGACGAATTTGCCTTGGCTATAGGCACATTTGGTAGGTTAGTGCGGCTGAACCGCAACCAGAATGCTTAGCTTGTAAACTTTGTGACAAATCTTAAAAAAATTCCCTTCACCATTTCATTGTTGAATGTTAAACCGTAGGCGATTTTAGACCTCGTGGCCTATTGCACAATCAACTATGTAATTTTGTCATTGAATCTGAAATACTGGAAGACATTCTATCCATTTATCCTAAATTTGCTTATCAATATTAATGAAGGAAAAACGTGGAAAAGGAGAAAGGAAGGAGGAAATTGAAAATAAGAAAATAGGGTTCAAGGTAGGAAAATAATTTTTTTAGCTAAATCTTTTAGGAATCTTTATCTGTCCTCTGTGGCAGCGAATAGTAGAAAATTGAATTTAAAAATTGGTAAATTTAATATATATATTATCTGATGTTGTGAACTGTAATCTCGTGAAAAATATGTATTTTAATCTAGAAATTAGACCTAATGAATGTATAATCCTCTGTCCTGCTGGACAGTGAATACGAGCAGCATCCTCACCTGCAGTAAGACCCAACTAAATTCGATTAGGCAGAATTGTATATAATTTGGCAAATAAAGATGTTAATAATAATACCTATGTGTAAATTCGTAGAAGCTGTGATAAGGATTCGACCGTATGCGCTGAGTGTTTAAACACCCATCTTAAACCAAATGTTTAAAATAAGGGGTTCAGTGGAGAGAGAGAGAGAGAGAGAGAGAGAGAGAGAGAGAGAGAGAGAGAGAGAGAGAGAGAGAGAGAGAGAGAGAGAGAGAGAGAGAGAGAGATTACATGTCTGAAACTGTTGGTGCAGTGAGGGAGAGAGTTGCTTGGTAGCAAATCTTTCGATGCTACATAGTTGATCGTTAAGGATGTCACAAACACATAACTTTGCCTATTATTGCCAAAGTATGAAAGGTAGAACTATTTTGCCATTTTTGGCGTGGCCAGTACCATAACGTTTTGCTTCGCGACAAAGAAATTCTAATAAAAATAATAATTCAGTCAAGTGATAATGATATTGCGAGATTTTTCTTAGGAAGGTTATTACGGCACAGTGTCATTTCGCACTCTTGTCTTCAATGCCAATCCCGATCGTCCCATGTTGGGCACGTACCCATCAGCAATTACTGAAAAAAATAGGGTCAACTAACCCCAAGCGTCAGACCTGCAATCTCAGACAGTCATTCCCAGGGGGGATATTATCGCAACATACAAAATACTCAGGGGAATTGACAGTAGATAAAGATAGATTATTTAACACGGGTGGTACACGAACAAGGGGACACAGATGGAAGCACCTGAGTGCCCAAATGAGCCACAGAGACATCAGAAAGAACTTTTTCAGTGTCAGAGTAGTTAGTAAATGGAATGTACTAGGAAGTGATGTGGTGGAGGCTGACTCCATACACAGTTTCAAATGTAGATATGATAGAGCTTGAGAAGCTCAGGAATCTGTACATCAATACATTGACGGTTGAGAGGCGGGACCAAACAGCCAGCGCTCAACCCCCCGCAAGCACAACTAGATGAGCACACCTCTCCCCGCTGCTCGTTCACCCGTTCCTCATCATTACCATCTCGTCCCTGTCAGCTGCCTCCTCCTGTGGAAGGGTTGACGGGTGCCACGGATCGACCAATGACACAGAGGGCTCTGTCCGCGGCAGAGACGCAGCTCCCAATTTCCGGCCCTTATGACGGTCAGACGAGGGGGCCGTGCCGGTTCATATTTGGGAGTGGGTGATCCCCTTGCTTGGCCGGATGGGGGGGTCCCTGGGATATGTGAGGGGGGGCGGCCTCCCCTGTGGGAAGGGATGATGGCTTACTTGGACAGCCGGAGATACTCGGCCTGTCATCCGCTGTCATGGGTGGGATTACATATTGTCATAATGTGTTTCTGGCTGTAACGAAGCATTTCTGGCTGTCTGTAGGATGATGCATCAGGCTCATGTGTGTGCTAATTGGTCATTTGATGGTGCTGAATTGTTCATTGGATGGTTCTGGTTGTTCCTGTGATGGTGCTGATTGTTCAGACGATAAACATAGTTACTAATTTGATAGTGATGTTCGTTTATTGTATGGTTTCTATTGCTTTAAGGATAGTGTTGATGGTTCAGTTGAGAGAGTTGATGGTTCAATGAATACTATTACTGTTCAAAACACATTGCTGATTCTTCAAAGGATGGTGATAATTACCTGAAGATGGCCGAAGCCCTGACTAGATAAAGTTGCCAGGGGTTACTGCCATCCCTGTCCAGACAAAGCACCAGGGGCTACCTCCATCCCTGACCAGACAAAGCACCAGGGGCTACCTCCAACTCTGACCAGACAAAGCACCAGGGGCTACCTCCATCCCTGACCAGACAAAGCACCAGGGGCTACCTCCATCCCTGACCAGACAAAGCACCAGGGGCTACCTCCATCCCTGACCAGACAAAGCACCAGGGGCTACCTCCAACCCTGACCAGACAAAGCACCAGGGGCTACCTCCATCCCTGACCAGACAAAGCACTAGGGGCTACCTCCATCCCTGACCAGACAAAGCACTAGGGGCTACCTCCATCCCTGACCAGACAAAGCACCAGGGGCTACCTCCAACCCTGACCAGACAAAGCACCAGGGGCTACCTCCATCCCTGACCAGACAAAGCACCAGGGGCTACCTCCATCCCTGACCAGACAAATCACCAGGGGCTACCTCCATCTCTCATCCAAGGGACGACCCTAGTAAGCTCCCCTGATGCGCGCTCCTGATCGGGCTGTAACAAGGCAAAACTGTAATGATTTCTAATCACTTCCTCTTCATGACAACAAAAATAAAACACCGATTATACTCATGCCAAACTTCCCCCCCCCTTCCCCCCCCCCTACTCTCCTCACCCCCCCCCCTCCCAAACCGCTGCCACTGTGGGGATTTCTTTGTTTTCTTCCCCCTGGTGTTTTTAATGCATCGTTCCCGAAAAACTTCGTACCCGTTCCCGAAAAAAAAAGTCCGAAAAACTCTTGAAGTTCCTACAATTTAACTACACCAGTAAAAAAAGATCTTTGGCTATATACAATTTGCATGCAAGCTTCTCAACGCTAAGTGCCAACCAGCGTTGCTGCTGCTGTTGCACGAGTCTTCCTTGCAACACACCCTCATTGCAACACTTTCTGAAACACTGAAGAGGCGTGTCGGAAAGTCTAGACGGCAGGCGAAGATTCCGCCAACATCACCCAAGTTGTGTGTGATCGTGTCACCCTTCCCAGCAGTCATCAACCCTCCACGTGGTACTTTTGACATTGATTTATCATTGACAGCTTTTCTTTATATCGTCAACGTGACAGCGGCTGTCACTGACAGGCCTCTCAGCCCGTCACGTTGACAGTAGAGGCTATTGACAGGCCTCACAGCTAGTTTTCATGATTTGGGACTCAAAACTTAATGTATTCAGTTGTATCAAGTCTCTATCCTGTCCTTACTTGCTCAGTCAGGCACTGTGTGTGTGTGTGTGTGTGTGTGTACTCACCTAGTTGTACTCACCTAGTTGTGTTTGCGGGGGTTGAGCTCTGGCTCTTTGGTCCCGCCTCTCAACCGTCAATCAACAGGTGTACAGATTCCTGAGCCTATCGGGCTCTGTCATATCTACACTTGAAACTGTGTATGGAGTCAGCCTCCACCACATCACCTCCTAATGCATTCCATTTGTCAACCACTCTGACACTAAAAAAGTTCTTTCTAATATCTCTGTGGCTCATTTGGGCACTCAGTTTCCACCTGTGTCCCCTAGTACGTGTGCCCCTTGTGTTAAATAGACTGTCTTTATCTACCCTATCAATCCCCTTCAGAATCTTGAATGTGGTGATCATGTCCCCCCTAACTCTTCTGTCTTCCAGCGAAGTGAGGTTTAATTCCCGTAGTCTCTCCTCGTAGCTCATACCTCTCAGCTCGGGTACTAGTCTGGTGGCAAACCTTTGAACCTTTTCCAGTTTAGTCTTATCCTTGACTAGATATGGACTCCATGCTGGGGCTGCATACTCCAGGATTGGCCTGACATATGTGGTATACAAAGTTCTGAATGATTCTTTACACAAGTTTCTGAATGCCGTTCGTATGTTGGCCAGCCTGGCATATGCCGCTGATGTTATCCGCTTGATATGTGCTGCAGGAGACAGGTCTGGCGTGATATCAACCCCCAAGTCTTTTTCCTTCTCTGACTCCTGAAGAATTTCCTCTCCCAGATGATACCTTGTATCTGGCCTCCTGCTCCCTACACCTATCTTCATTACATTACATTTGGTTGGGTTAAACTCTAACAACCATTTGTTCGACCATTCCTTCAGCTTGTCTAGGTCTTCTTGAAGCCTCAAACAGTCCTCTTCTGTTTTAATCCTTCTCATAATTTTAGCATCGTCCGCACACACACATCGTCCGTGTGTGTGTGTGTGTGTGTGTGTGTGTGTGGTGTGTGTGTGTGTG
The DNA here is from genome assembly GCF_040958095.1 of Procambarus clarkii. NCBI lineage: Eukaryota > Metazoa > Arthropoda > Malacostraca > Decapoda > Cambaridae > Procambarus > Procambarus clarkii. Next base: position 20,839,485 of record NC_091205.1, read on the forward strand.
TGTGTGTGTGTGTGTGTGTGTGTGTGTGTGTGTATGTGTGTGTGTGTGGTGTGTGTGTGTGTGTGTGTGTGTGTGTGTGTGTGTGTGTGTGTGTGGTGTGTGTGTGTGTGTGTGTGTGTGTGTGTGTGTGTGTGTGTGTGTGTGTGTGTGTGTGTGTGTGTGTGTGTGTGTGTGTGTATTCACCTAGTTGTATTCACCTAGTTGTGTTTGAGGGGGTTGAGCTTTGCTCTTTCGGCCCTCCTCTCAACTGTCAATCAACTGTTTACTACTTTTTTTTCACACCACACACACACACACACTAGGAAGCAGCCCGTGACAGCTGACTAACTCCCAGGTACCTATTTACTGCTAAGTAACAGGGGTATTTAGGGTGAAAGAAACTTTGCCCATTTGTTTCTGCCTCGTGCGGGAATCGAATCCGCGCCACAGAATTACGAGTCCTGCGCGCTATCCACCAGGCTACGAGGCCCCTCTCCACTGATTGTGTGTGTGTGTGTGTGTGTGTGTGTGTGTGTGTGTGTGTGTGTGTGTGTGTGTGTGTGAATCAGAAAAACTTTTGCATTAACTCCGTCGTCGACTATGGCTCTTAAACCCACGGAACTCTTACTGCCGAAGAGATTACTTACATAACTCGCGATAGCATGTACTCTCTTGGGGAAAACTTTCAAGAAGAGAATGGTTACCGCCATGTTTGTTTTTTGTAAATAAAAGATCCTGGGGTTGTTTAAGCAAGAACTGGAGCAGTAGCAGTAATAGCGGTGTAAGTTCCTCGCTCAGATGATAATAGCGTTTTACCTAAGGTTTAATATCATAATTTGCTGACTTTTTTTCTTTTAAGCCATGCCTCAGGATAGCGACCATTTTCGCAAATGTTTCGTACTTGTATCAGCTGAGCGAACGCTTGTGCAGGACCATAACATAAGAAGATACAGGCTAGTGTTCATTACCATGTTAGAAGCGAGGAAATTGAAAATTACTAAGTACAAAAAAAAACTAAATACCTTATTTCACGCTGCGAATAAAGTACGCCAAGGCGGAGTTTTAATATAAGCGGCGAAATGGTCCCCAGAAAAAACAAATTTGGTCCCATATTAAAAACTTTCACACACACACGCACATAAATACACACACACACACACACACACACACACACACACACACACACACACACACACACACACACACACACACACACACACACACACACACACACGCACTGGAAATTTGTGGAAGCAAATACTATTCATAATTTTAAAACCAGGTATGATAGGGAAATGGGACAGGAGTCATTGCTGTAAACAACCGATGCTCGAAAGGCGGGATCCAAGAGTCAATGCTCGATCCTGCAGACAAAACTAGGTGAGTACAACTAGGTGAGTAAACACACACACACACACACACACACACACACACACACACACACACACACACACACACACACACACACACACACACACACACACACACACACACACACACAAATACATACACATACACATATACACACACACAAATGCACCTCACGACACTAGAAGACAGAAGAGTAAGGGGAGACATTATCACTACCTACAAAATTCTCAGAGGAATTGACAGGGTAGAGGAGAAGGAGGAAAAGGAGGAGGAGGAGGAGGAGGAGGAGGAGAAGGTGTGGCACTACCTGAAATAGCAAATTGCATCTTCAAAGGAATTTCCTAGCAAGACGCATGCGACCTGAAGCACTGCACCGTGGAAATCATATCGATAGAAGATGAAAAAGATGCTGTGATCTGCAACTCCCCAGAGAATCACCGAAGTCAGGAGAAAAAAAAATATGAAATTTACGAACATTGCATGTCTAAATATCCTCCAAAGTGTGAGAGAAAGCCCACAGACTGGGCTCTAAGATGGGACATCAACCATTAACAGAGTGTGAAACAATAGATACCTGAGACGAAAGAGAGACATGGAGAGATAAGTTGACCAAACCACACTCTAGAAAGTGAAGGGGACGACGACATTTCGATCCGTCTTGGACCATTCTCAAGTCGATTGGGGGAATGGTCCAGGACGGACCGAAACGTCGTCGTCCCTTCACTTTGTCCGGGAGCATCCCAGACACTGCCTTAATCGACTGAGCTACGAGAGTGTCTGGACATGCTCCCGGACGCAGGTTCGAATCCTCGTCACGGCCCTTGTGGATTTGTTCATTTGATGCATCACGTTAGTGTGATCTCTGTGTGTAGCTGAAGATAGATTCCTACCAACACTGTGGTACAAAGGAAACAAGAACAGCATTGGCCCCTGGTTCGAGAGACAGTCCCTGGATCCCCTCCAAAAAAAAGAACATACAAGCGTGGAAGAAATAGAGAGAACACAGAACAGAAGATAATCACAAATAAGCCCAAATAAATCAGGATATCGGCAGAGAGGCAGTATGAGAATAACATTTACATCAAAGATTGAGACCCAGACTGAACGGATCCAGAGTCAAATCAGGAGAAAGATAACGGTGATCAGACTACACAAAAAAGAGAGAGAAATTCACATGGAAAATGATAAGGAAGCATAAGATGCATTTAACACAAGCTTACAGGATGTGTTTCAACAACAACTTGATCTGTAATTAGAGTTAAGAGCCGTAAATAATTGGAACCCATCGCAGGAAAGTCTTAACAAAGGGGTTATGTCACCAGAAAAAAAATTGGTAACGCAACAGTTAGAGGAACTGGATGTCACAAGCACTGCGACAAGTGAAAAACATCGCCTTATATACTAAAGAGGCAGCTGAAGCACTGTGCAATCCTCTTTTTTCATGGTGCTTAATTCCTCTCTGGGAAAGAGAGAGCTTCCAAATTATTGACCTTTTATTAATATAATGCCAATATACTTAAAAGGGAAGACAAAATCCACTAAAATACAGATAGACATCACTAAGAAGCCTTTACTACAAGTTTCTAGAGAAAATGCTATTATTAGAAGATTTAGAAAATATCAGACTGCATATTCATCGACT
>NC_091205.1:20844976-20907476 GCF_040958095.1 Procambarus clarkii
AGAGAGAGAGAGAGAGAGAGAGAGAGAGAGAGAGAGAGAGAGAGAGAGAGAGAGAGAGAGAAGAGAAGAGAGAGAAAGAGAGAGAGAGAGAGAGAGAGAGAGAGAGAGAGAGAGAGAGAGAGAGAGAGAGAGAGAGAGAGAGAGAGAGAGAGAGAGAGAGAGAGAGAGAGAGAGAGAGAAAGAGAGAGAGAGGGAGGAAGGGAGGCAAACTGAAAGGCTCTTTTTGTCTGTCACTCTCTATTGTCTAGCAGACAGCGAGAGACAGAGAGAAAGACCCATAGACAGGAAAACAGAAACAAAGAGACCAAAAGACAAACATGATGAATCAGACGTAGTCTATTTTCTAGGTGTGTAGACTCAGTCGCCGAACCGAATATAGCGACAACATTCAAGGTATGACATCTATATACCACTTGGAAGGGATATATAAGTAAGAAATTGGGATAATACCGATGAAAGGACTATTGCCCAACCACTTAAGAGGCTCGAGGATTGAACACCGACCAGCAAGAAGCGGCACCGTCGATCTATACCATCCTTGACAACTGGTTGGGCACCATTCCTTTCCTCCGTCCTATCCCAAATCCGCATCCTCATAGCTTAAATTAGAGCCTTATCCTGACACCTTATTGAATGGCAATACATCAGCAATAAAATAAATGTTATCATTACTACTATTAATCCAAAAGAAAAGGAGTAGGAGGAAAAAAAGATGAAGAGGAAGAGAATGAAGAGGCATAGAATGCACAAGAATTAGAGAAAGGAAGGGGAGATAAGAACCAGAAAGAAGAAGGGGAGAAAGAAATGGAGAGAAGAGAAGGAGAAAGGGATTATGAGGTTGTGAAATGGGCACTAGGGGAGTGAGGTGTGAGGGTAGTGAGGACACTAATGAGGTGTGAGGTAAGGGGGGGGGCGAGAGGGAGCAAGGGAGAGAGGAGGTAGAGAGAGAGGGGGGACGGCGATAAAGTGGTAGGGGGGGGGGGGGGAGTACTTTATGACCAGGAGATAGATTTGTGGGGGGTGAGGAAGGGGTGTAAATGAGGGGTCATGGGGGATAGGTGCTGTTGACTGGTGTTCCAAGAAGAGGGAGGAGGGGAAATGGGGGAGAGGGGAAAGGGGGGGGGGAGCTAGACACACACCCTGACACCTGGCTGACAAACTTTAATGAAGGAACTTGTCAGCAGTCAGGTCCCTCCTGTCAAGCCCAGCTTTCTCCCACATCAGACACGCTGATTTCTGTATATTACGCCTTTCACACTGCTCAGTACACACTCCACACTGCTCAGTACACACTCCACACTGCTCAGTACACACTCCACACTGCAGATATTACGATGAGGAAGATATGAGATCAACATTATGGATAATGACAACGTTGTGACATTATGAATAATGAGGAAGATATGAGTTCTTCCTCATTATTACACGGTGAATATTACGCTTCGTGTCTCAGGTCAGCCACACACACACACTGCACAATACACCTCACTCTGCACACCCCATTCGTTCAGTAATGCTCATGCACGCTATTACTTTCACACTTTACATTGCACATTTCCTACTATGTATGTCTCGCTCACACACACACACACACACACACACACACACACACACACACACACACACACACACACACACACACACACACACAGGTTAATATACGGAAGAGGGAAAGTATGAGAAAAATGGGACCATCTGTCACAGATCCCATTAGAGGTAGAAAAAGCTCTGAAAAAGTCCCCCTCCCACCCCACAGGAAATGGACTTCTTTCACAAGAAATGGTGGAAGCCAGCCTGACATATCTGTCCCCCCTCCAAAGGGAAGATAATGAAAGGCATATGACTAACCCAGGCTTATATCCATATATCCACTACATTTCACGCTACATTACACTATACATACACTCTTGCTTTGCACTCTACTTGCCTACACATTACACACAAGACACACTACAACTTGTAGTGAAGTCCTTCCCTTTTTTTCTCCTTTAACTTGGAGAAACTCTACATTTAAAGTTCCCAGTTGGCCAGTAAACACGAGATAGTCCAGTGTGGGTAACATACTGACCCTCTCAGAAGAGCCAGGAATTGCCTTGAAAAAAAAATTCGTAGTGATATTCGTAAGCATAAGAAAGTGGGGAAGAAAAGTGGGGGGGGGGGGAAAGATGATGGCAGTGAGGAAAATGATGGTGATGGTAGTGATAATGACGACAGTAATGCAGAGGATTGTGAATGAAAGATTGTTTGGCGACGCTAATGATTTCTTGGCTATGTGCTAAGGGAAAATAATCTAGTTTTATTTAGTTTCTACCGTGAATGACCAGGCAATAAAAAGTTTAAGAGTAAAAGATCTCTTGTACCAAGGCCGAAAGGTTGAGTGTTTGCTGGTAATGAGTGACTTTCATCTCCAACAAGGCGTCCCCTATTGGTTGTCGCTACCAGGGCTTCCAATTGGTTGTCGCCACCAGGGCTTCCAATTGGTTGTCGCCACCAGGGCCTCCAATTGGTTGTCGCCACCAGGGCTTCCAATTGGTTGTCGCTACCAGGGCTTCCAATTGGTTGTTGCCACCAGGGCTTCCAATTGGTTGTCGCCACCAGGGCTTCCAATTGGTTGTCGCCACCAGGGCTTCCAATTGGTTGTCGCCACCAGGGCTCTTTTCGGTTTCTTGAAACTGGGAATCATTCAAAACTGGCGCCATTTGCGGTCGTCCTAAGTTGTTCTGAACTGTTCTATATCTCTCCCTGAGCTGTTCTAACTTGTGTTCTCAATCTATTGTTCACAAAACGTTCATGCTTGTCCCCGCTTCCCCGCCCAAGTGGCTGTGAATTTGTGGCTGTCAATGGCAGTTGTACAAATCATCTTTTCTTATCATACTTTATGCTCACTGTATTCCATTGTGTTCACTAGTTCACCCTCACCAATAAATACCGTTCCTCAGCTCTCTCGTCACTATTCTCAGCTCTCCACCCCCTACACACCAGCTCCATGCTTACCTTCTCACACCCCTGCTAAGCTCCCAGATCACACACCCCCCCCTCTCTTCCTTTTCCCTTGAGGAATACACCCAGTTCACCTCCCTCCCTTCCTTTTCCAGCACTTCTCTAAGCTCCCCTTTCCAGCAGCGTCCAAGGCCACATAATAACCGGAGTTTGTGGCCCACTTACACAGGGAACGCAATCAGCGTATTGTTACACGATCATTTTATGATACAAAAATAAGAAAAATGCTGCTAGTTTTCTCTCCAGGAAGGAATATTTGGGCAGCATGGAGAATTACCACTATTTTTTTTGTTAGGGAAGGGGGGAAATGGATGTACTGGCGAGGTCGTGTGTATTATAGGTGTGTGTAACTCCTGGTCTTTTTTTACAGGTGTGTGAGAGGGAGTCGGGAGACAGGTTGGTCTCGCTCGATTTCGAACACGTGTTAAAAATGTTTCATTTTCTCCATGTGGTGCAGTGTTCGAGATCCGTTGCGTGGTATAGCGATTCGATTTCAATCACCGTGTTGAAAGTGTTCGATCTCCACGTGTTGCTGCTGTTCGATTTCCACTCCATGTTATAGCAGACTGATTGGCCATGATTCTCAGACCTTTTCGATTACCGAGGCATACACACACACACATACACACACACACACACACACACACACACACACACACATACATCAGGATACACACACACACACACACACACACACATGCACTATGGTGTGGGACCAAAGAGCCAGAGCTCAACCCCCGCAAACACAACTAGGTGAGTACAACTAGGTGAGTACTATGTTGATTGACGTTTGAGAGGCGGGACCAAAGAGCCAGAGCTCAACCCCCGTAAGCACAATTAGGTGAGTATACACACTCACACACACGTACAGGTCCTCGTAGCCAAGCGTACAGCACTCTGGGATTGTAATCCTGAGAGCCCAGGTTCGATTCCCGATCGAGGCAGAAAGAAATGGTCAGAGATTCTTTCGCCTGATGTCTCTTTTCACCTAGCGGTAAATAGGTACCTGGGAATGAAACCGCTGCTATGAGCTGCATCCTGGGGATATGTGAGTGTGTGTGTGAGAGAGAGAGGAATATGTAGAAAATATATTAATAGGTCGGGAATCAGTACATCAGATGGTTAGAAAGGCGGGGCCCAAGAGCTAACTGCTCGATCATCACGTCTGACTATAAGATATTGTGCAATATTAAACCCAGACAAGTTTTTAACTTTCAGAAGTCCGGGTTAATCACTGAGACTTAGGAGTTTACGCGATATTACTCGAGAATGGGCTGAAGGGCGAGATCTGGTGCATCCAGCTTTGATCCTGGAACTGGAGTCGGTAGATATGAGGGACAAGGAGAGAAATGGAGGCGACGTAGTGGTGTTTTTTTTGCATCAGGTGTGCAATGAGCTCTCACAAGGTGTGTTTCGGGCCCTTTAACGGAAGATTAGAACTTTAAACTCAGCATCTATATATCTTTTTAATAAGTGAGCTTTTTTTATCTTTGGTTATGTAATTTGTATAACACACACACACACACACACACACACACACACACACACACACACACACACACACACACACACACACACACACACACACACACACACACACACGCACACACACACACGGTGGTACGCGAACAAGGGTGACAGAGGTGGGGACTGAGCACCCAAATGAGCCACAGGGACGTTAAAAAGAACTTTTTCAGTGTCAGAGTAGTTAACAGGTGGAATGCATTAGGCAGTGATGTGGTGGAGGCTGACTCCACATACAGTTTTAAATATAAATATGATAGAGCCCAGTAGGCTCAGGAATCTGTATACCAGTTGACTGACAGTTGATAGGCGGGACCAAAGAGCCAGAGCTCAACCCCTGTAAGCACACTTACGGGAGGTGAGTACGCATTGCAGTGCCTGAGTCGACCCACTATCTCAGTGTCTCTGTTACACACAGAGATCACACTAACGTGATGCATCAAATGAACAAATCCACAAGGGCCGTGTCGAGGATTCGAACCTGCGTCCGGGAGCATCCCAGAATTCTCGACACGGCCCTTGTGGATTTGTTCAGTGTCTCTGTCTTTGTTTCACAGGCTTGGCTTCTCTGTGTCTTATTAAGTGGCCGGACTTGCTCAGAACTCATTGTAGCGACACAGATGTATGTACAAGTAATGTCATGATAACTTGCATCATAGAATTTTCTCTGCTTCAGTAAGCATATATTATTAGTAGATATTTTTTTTTAATTTTAGAGAGATCAGTGCATAATGTTTTACAATATAATGTGAAAAAATAATTTTTGGAGTTATTTTTTTTCAAAGGGTCGAGCAGTTAATGAGACGGTAGTCAGGGCTGGAATTGTTACAGGGTTGGTAATAGGATCGTACCGCATTGAATTCGGACCAATGGAACCGATTCAACAGCAATATTCCACCATCCCACAGTCCGGTGCAGGGATTCGACCCTCCCACAGTCCAAAGCAGGGGACCCACCCTCCCACAGTCCAAAGCAGGGGACCCACCCTCCCACAGTCCAAAGCAGGGGACCCACCCTCCCACAGTCCAAAGCAGGGGACCCACCCTCCCACAGTCCAAAGCAGGGGACCCACCCTCCCACAGTCCAAAGCATGGGACCCACCCTCCCACAGTCCGGAGGGCAGGGAGTCGACCTGGCATTCGTCTTTAAATCTAACACGCAAAGAGCTAGAACACGCACCTCACTTCGAAGACAAGCTCGCCAGGGTCCACGAAGAAGACATGAAGACGTGTTCAATTGCATTGTTGCAACACATTAACGTAGAACCATTGATGCCGACCACGATCCTTCTGCATATTGGCAGAAGCCTAATTATGATATTAATCATTGGATTAATCCCCCCTGGAAATGGACACATCTGTACACTTTCATATAATATTTACACCCCTCTACAGAAGGACATATATGTATGCGTTGTTGTGTAATTATTTCACCCTTGAGAAGGACGTCTATACCCTGGAAACACAAACCGTAAATAACCCTATTTTCCGCTTGTTACAACTTGTAATAAAGTTGTTACATCTTGGCTTAACGTGTTTTTGACGTATTAGAACGTTGTTACAACTTGTTATATTGGTTCTTATAACTGGTTAGGAGGTGTTATATCTTGTTCGAACGTTGTAGCAACGTCGTAGTTTCGCTGTGTGTTTGGCGGGTATAAGCTGTCATGGGAATAATCTTCCCTAGAGAATACGAGCGATACATTGCCACTGGGATTATTGCTCGTATAGGGATATATCGAATCCCATAGGATTTATGTACCGTGGAAGAGCCCAGATTGAAAATGTCTTGAGGATTTAAGGCTCTTGTAAGAGCACAACTATCATTATGTCCCTGGGGATTAATGCTCCCTTCAAGAGAACGAGGAAACCACGAACTCTTGCAGAGGGAGAGGGGGGTAGATCGCCCTTGGAAGTAACAAGAGAAACGCCAAGATCACCTCCGGAAAAATGTAAAGCCTTCTGCTCCTTGGTGTGTAAAATGTGGGTAGACAAGGCAGGCAATAAACGCACCTTGGGTAGCCAGAATCTGCTCGACTTGATCCGGGACTTTGTGAAACACACTCGCGCACGCAAACACACACACACACACACACACACACACACACACACACACACACACACACACACATACACACACACACACACACACACACACACACACACACACACACACACACACACACACAATGTCACATTCAGAGACATTAGAAAGAACTTTTTCAGTGTCAGAGTAGTTAGTAAATAAAATGCACTAGGCAGTGATGTGGTGCAGGCTAGACTCCATACACAGTTTTAAGTGTAGATATGATAGAGCCCAATAGGCTCAGGAATCTGTACACCAGTTGATTGACAGTTGAGAGGCGGGACCAAAGAGCCAAAGCTCAACCCCCGCAAGCACAAATAGGTGAGTACACACACACACATACACACACACACACACACACACACACACACACACACACACACACACACACACACACACACACACACACACACACACACACACACAAAACACACACATATATATATATAAACTTGCAGTCTCCAAGAGGACAATGTCCCTTCGGTCTCCTCCAAAAGTACAGTGCTCCTTCGATCTCCAAGAGTCGAAGTGCCTCTGAAGTATCCCAGATGATCGCAGATGATGAAGGTCCCCAGCGAATCATCAACATCACAAGGACCTTCCCTTCAGTGGCGATATCATGTAAAAACAATATTTTTAGCACGGCTTTTCTCGCTATCGTGGGATAACACATTGACTCGTCCAAGAGGAATGAATGTCGTGGGTCAGATGTGGCGAAGGACTTGCGTACACAGTGAGAATCTTGTTCGAAAAGACAAGTGATAGAAAATAGCATTGATAAGTTATCCTGAGAACAAAAGGAGGTTTCAGTCGTGGAACGTAAAGATGAAAGAAGGATTCAATCACGCAACATAAACAGGAAAGAAGGATTTAATCCCGCAACGAAAACATAAAAGTAGGATTTAATCGCGCAACATAAACAGGAAAGAAGGATTTAATCGCGCACGAAAACATAAAAGTAGGATTTAATCGCGCAACATAAACAGGAAAGAAGGATTTAATCGCGCACGAAAACATAAAAGTAGGATTTAATCGCGCAACATAAACAGGAAAGAAGGATTTAATCGCGCACGAAAACATAAAAGTAGGATTTAATCGCACAATAAAAACATAAAAGTAGGATTTAATCGCACAACAAAACAGGGATAGAGAGAATACAAGAAGGATCTGAACGATGAGTAACGGAAAGAATCAAACCAATACGAATTATGCTTAGAAGAAAGGAACGAGCCAATGGGAAACAAGTAGGGGGGGGGGGGCGTTGCAGGATTAGAGGGAGGATGAAAGGTTCAGTTGAACAGAGCAAACGAATAAATTGAGTAACAAATCGAGGAAGCTATTACCATCATGGACTCTGCTTGTTAAGAGTATGTACGCAGTTATTTGGAGCTAGAAATGATATTGGATATTTCATTGAAATTTGCCTCATCATAAGAAATTATCCTCACAACAATGACCAAACCTCATAAATCACAGCTAGTTAGCATCAACAAATTGAATGAGAGAGGAGTATTATTCAACCTATAATGAAATACTTTAAGTTGAGAGATTGAGAGATTAAGTTAGGTTGAGAGATTTAACGTTAGTTGAGATTTTAGTAAGGCCATGAGAGATGTTATGGACAAAAGATATTTCTGGAGTTATGAAAAGCCTGAAACAGTGGAAAACTTCGACTAGTTCACGTCAAATATCTCAACGTAATTGCTCCTCGGAATTTATTGCCACAGAAATATAAACGAAGAAGTGCGCTTCTTCCCATCAGTCATTCTCTCCTTTCTACTCCTCTCTACTCTACTCCTCTCAACTCTACTCCTCTTAACTCCTATCTACCGACCAGTCTCAAGACCATCATACACTCCTTATAACCACACATATAGAGTGTGTGGTTATAGGGTTCCTACCCAATAGTCACACTCCCATCTCTACTTCCACTCTCTCCGGCACACCTCATAACACTGCCCCTAGAAATTCCCCTGCACCTATGGGTTCCGTTCCCTTCATAAAAATATCCACCGTGTCTTTATTGGCTTCGACATTAACCCTTCTTTCCCAAATATTCCTTTCAGAAACCTCTGACGTATTCTGGTTAGTGACACATTGTCAATGAGGCCACACCTCTCTGCTACTCGGCCCACACTCTCACCCTCACTTCCACTGGCATGACCTCTATTCCTATCCTCCCTGGGTCATACTACCCTTTATAACCAGTTCCATCTTGTTCACTCTAACTGCTCACCATTCACAGCTGCCGTCCTTCGTATTCCTCTCCTCCAAACATGTGGAGAATGTTGAGAAGAGAAATGTGGGTGAATCAGTGATCCTGATTCACCCACACTTAGTCAGCATGCTTCAAATAAACAACATACATATGTCCCCCCTCTAAAAAAAAAACCAGTTCTTTCAGAATCTTGCTTAGATCTCCATCTACTTCAAGGAGTAAACTCAACCTAGCATTGGAAGGCCAACCGATAGTTGACCAGACCACACACTAGAAGGTGAAGGGACGACGACGTTTCGGTCCGTCCTGGACCATTCTCACAATCGACTTGAGAATGGTCCAGGACGGACCGAAACGTCGTCGTCCCTTCACCTTCTAGTGTGTGGTCTGGTCAACTTACTTTAGCCACGTTATTGTGACTCATCGCTTGCCAACCGATATTTCTGCCAGCGTTCAATCCATTTCAACCTCTGTTTGATCGAGTGATAGTTACACCAAAACGTGCCCAGTTCGATGCCTGATTAAACCGTAATCCCTTGAAGCATGGTTTGTTGTTATGGTTCTAGATTCAGCTACTAGGAACAACAAATTCCAAGTAGCACGGGGTATGGTGAACCCGTAGTGCAGGATGGATATGATCCAAACTAGAGCAAAACAACAAGTCCAGAGTCTTAAAGCAGTAAGACCAATGTTCATAAACCTAACTAGGATGATACCAAATTAAAAAAATTCCCAATGGAGTTCAAAGTTGCAAGTTAAAAATCGTTATTATAATATGGGAATTTTTTTTATTGTTTGAAGAAAAATGATTCATAGAATATGCTACAGGAATCATATCAAAGTGAGCTGAAAAAGAGATAGGAACTGTGATCTACAGCAAACAGCAGAAGTCCTAGGCAGCCATAGAACCCAAAGCTGATCTTTAAATACTCAAGGGAGTGGCAGAAGCAGCCCAGAGTATGGAAAGTACCTTAGTTATGAAGGACTCAACAAAGGGAGAATAAATTAGGAATATATTTACCCACAGTGAAAAGACATGAAGAGTAAAGCTGTTGGTGGTAACTCCAAAGAAGTTTTCTGTCAGCAAATTAAAGAATATCTAGATGGAAGGGATGACACATGACAGCAAGAATAGATTTAGAATTCACTCAACTCAAAATGTGTATGGACAGTAGTGACTAAGAAATACCACAGAGAACAACCACTAACTGAATGTTCGTTGTCGAATACGTTATAAAAATGAAATCCATTGATAGAGAAGGAGAGAGATTTGGATAATAAAAATAGTCAAATACAACAATGAGATCAATAAATTTGCAAATTCCCGTTAACATGTGATATTAATCTCAGTGGGGGAAAAATAGTAACTGATGGATTACTTAAGAAAATAGTAAATAAAATAACTGGTTTAAGAGTAATTCCATTACCCAGATTAAGAAAAAAAGAAACACAAACCATATACAAAATACAAAAGTTAACATAGCAAAGGAAAACTCCAACATCTACAAGGAAACAATTGGCAAATATCTAGCAATTAGAAGAGAAGTGGAGAGGCCACCCGAAAATTACATAGGTGCTGACCAGACCACACACTAGAAATTGAAGGGACGACGACGTTTCGACGTTTCTCAATCGACTTGAGAATGGTCCAGGACGGACCGAAACGTCGTCGTCCCTTCAATTTCTAGTGTGTGGTCTGGTCAACATACTTCAGCCACGTTATTGTGACTCATCGCCTGCATTACATAGGTGCCACAGCACTTACAAAGGCGCAACCTAAGCTTGGCTACAATGCCACATCAAGTGGAAAATGTCTGTCGACGACTACATGATTGGACTGAGGTCACAATGTAAAGATTCACAGACCATTACAATCTGTGCAGATTGGTTGATTTACATATCCACGGGTCTTTAATCTGGAACAAGAACTGCCTAGCTGATAAAACTGAAAGAAATCGAAATGACCCTAGAAAAGATAAGGAAACAACGAAAGGAATTCGATACATTAAAGTCAGCAGGTCTTGATAAGACAACAGAAATATAAATTTTGAAGAATTTCTCATCAAAAAATAATTAATTTTAAAATTTAAGATGGATTTTAAAAAGTTAGCTGAGGCGCTGCATACATCTTTTCCATCTATTATCATGTTGATCCTGCTAAACAGGAAATTACCAGAGGTATTACTAGAGGTCAATGGTGTAGCGAAGAAAGAGAGAAGGAAGAGAAAAAGCTACCGAAATATACATAAGCATATGGAGCAAATGGCAATTGTGAACTTGACCAGACCACACACTAGAAGGTGAAGGGACGACGACGTTTCGGTCCGTCTTGGACCATTCTCAAGTCGATTGTCTCTCACAATCGACTAGAGAATGGTCCAGGATGGACCGAAACGTCGTCGTCCCTTCACCTTCTAGTGTGTGATCTGGTCAACTTACTTTAGCCACGTTATTGTGACTCATCGCCTGCAAATGTGAACTTCGCTTCTGAACACCAATATCCCTTCAGTAAAGTGAAAGATTCAGAAAACTGAAATTCCCTGAACACAAGGAAAGTAGAAAAAGATGAATACGAATAGGACATATACAAATGTAGAAAAAGACAAAATGTAACGTAAATTGTTTGAAAAAATATATACATTGACGTTAAGGGGAACAAATATCACAATATGAATTGTGAAAAAATCGGTTTGGTTAGAAAGAGATATTAGACAAATTTTAGTCTGTACATACAAGTGAGATTCGCGAATTAACCATCTTATAGCTAGAAAGAAGGGCGGATATTGGATGCTTAAGTTCGACTTTACTAGTCCTCTATGGTCAGAACACACACACACACACACGCACACACACACACACACGCACACACACACACGCACACACACACACACACACACACACACACACACACACACACACACACACACACACAGCGCGTACATTTATGCACACAACCTCGTTAAATCATTACCTTCACCAATAAGCTGCTGTAATCAGCCACTCTGACACAACAAAATTCTGTGAAATGTTTCATCACAACCCGTCAAGACCTGTTAGGATAGGTAAACATATCCTCTATTACTGGCTGCCATTTTACCCTTCATTTTTAATTATTTACAATCTACCTCTTAGTTATTTTCCCTTTACCTGTATATAGTCTTTTTCTCAACTCTTAACAAGAAGCCCACTCGCTCCCCATCTCGCTATCCATCCCCACCCACTATCCATCCCCACCCTATCCATTCCACCTACTCCCCTTCTCCCTCTCAGGTTCCATAACCAACGCTCATCCATTCTATCATTGGTAAACATTAATGATAATATATACTGGTGGGAGACACTGCCTCTCCGTCAGTGTAGTCCGGTTATACTGACTGCCTGTGACGGCGTGTGGGGCCTTACCTCCTCTTTCTCCTCCTGCAGCTGTTGCTGTTGTTGTGAGACCCAGTTGTTATTTATCTGCTGTAGCATCCACCTCCTTACCTCACAAATGCATGCTTTTTTTTTTTTTTTTTTTTTTTTTTCTTTTTTGCAGGGATAATCCTGCGCGGGCCCTAAGCCTCTGGCTGGCCTACTAAGTGTTGCTTGTTTCTGTTTTACTTGGGCGGAGTATGAGTATTGATGACTCGTATGGTCGCTTAAATGCATGCTGGTGACACTATATACACACATATATATATATATATACAGGTCGAGTCCGGAGAATTTGTGTGTATTTATCAAGCCAACTTTCGAACTAACATAAGAACAAAGGTAACTGCAGAAGGCCTATTGGCCCATACTAGGCAGCTCCTGTTTATAACCATCCAATCCCACTCATATACATGTCCAACCTACGTTTGAAACAATCGAGGGACCCCATCTCAACAGCGTTACGCGGTAATTGGT
Organism: Procambarus clarkii; assembly: GCF_040958095.1. Taxonomy (NCBI): domain Eukaryota; kingdom Metazoa; phylum Arthropoda; class Malacostraca; order Decapoda; family Cambaridae; genus Procambarus; species Procambarus clarkii. The sequence goes on from NC_091205.1 coordinate 20,857,692, forward strand.
TCCACAAATCAACAAGCCTGTTACTAAACTAGTATTTATCCAAGTCTTTCCTAAATCTAAACTTATCCAATTTATATCCATTGTTTCGTGTTCTGTCTTGTGTTGATACTTTTAATACCCTATTAATATCCCATTTGTTATGTCCAGTAATCCATTTGTAAAACTCTATCATGTTTACAAGCGAGGGTGATATATTCCTGAGCCAAGATTCATCAAGCACTTAAAAGTGTCCACTTAGCGAAACCTTTAGTTTTCCATCAATCATGGCGTTTTATAATTTGCACTTATTAAAAAGTTTATGAGCTCTGAAGCGCTTGCTTGGGTTGCGAAGTATGGAAACTCATAGATTGCTTAATTAATACCGACATAGCGGCAGATTTCGAGGCAAGATGCACATGTTCCGTAAGGAGACCCACAAATGCTTCATGTATCCTAGACTTAATCCCAAAGTCCGGTTGTTTGTGATGTTGCGATTTGGCAATACTTGAAGATTTAAGAAACCAGCTTGAGTTCAACGTTAAAATTATTAATAAGTTTTGTTGATCTGTTCTTTCTTAATTTTTATTGTTGCAAGGTCTTGCAGGGTGACCGTAGTGGTGTCGCTACCTTCAATGTTCCGTGTGTGATTAGTTCCAGTGCCTAAGGGAACAATGTGTTCCTCCTGTTGTGTCTTGAGCGCTGTTTCATATATTCATCTGTCCCTACCAGCAGTTTCTTGGATGAGAAAGATTGTAGTTGCTTGGTTAATATTATTATAAGTAGTAGTTGTAGTAACGTGTCGTAGCATCAATATTATCATCATTACCATTACTGTGGTGGTCAATATCATCACAGCCTTCTCTCGTCTGCACGCGCACCAAATAAGTTCCCGAGAAATAAATTTGTTGTCGAGCGCAGAGAGCCAAGATAGAGAAAGGGGAAAAAATATTCCGTCGACAATGGTTGGCTAGAGAGCTGCATCAGAGCGTTGGGTGACGGGGGAGGAGGTTGGGGGAGAGGGGGTAGGAATAGGTGGGTGTAGGGTGAGGGGGGTGTTAGAAATGCAAGGGGGGGGGGAGGAGGGGGGGAATAGGGGGTTGCAGCCAATGCAGGTGTTAATAGCAGCCTGGAGCACCTTCTGGGCTAAAGTGCTCTGATTGTCCTTTATGTACAATGCAACACTACCACTCCCTCCTTGCCCCGTCCTCCTCCACGCACTCAGATCGATGCCTCTATATGCATTTCGTGTCTTGAGAGAGAGAGAGAGAGAGAGAGAGAGAGAGAGAGAGAGAGAGAGAGAGAAAGAGAGAGAGAGAGAGAGAGACAAAACAGAGAGACAGAGAGACAGAGACAGACAGAATCAGAGGCGACGGTCTATTATAACAAGAAAAAACATAATACATGGACACATTTTTCTCCTCAAAATAACCCATAAAAGTTCAAAGTAGGAAGAAGTAAACACAAATGCCGTAATATGCTAAAGAAACTTAGCCAACTGCTTTTGGAAACAAAAATATTCTCGTGTTTCTTACTAATGGTCGCGATTTCCGGCGGAAATGGAAGAGAAAGCGCAATGTGAAAGTGGAGTTGTGTGAGGAAAGGACCCAAGGTGGCTTATACATCCGGAAAGCATCAAGACCCTGACACTTTCACGACCTTAGAGCAAGTTACACTAAAGGTCAACACATACGAATCTCCGTACGAGGGAGAGAGTCTCAATAATCAGGCAGACAGAGTCTCTCACTAGTGAGGGAGTCACTAGAGAAGGAGTCTAGTTGAGAAGGGAGTCTCTTGGGTTCTAATTGAGTAGAGAGTCTTACAACGAAGGAGGGGAAATTGTCTCACGTAGAAGGAAGAGTGTCTAACGAGGAAGAGATCATGAGTCACTAATTAGGAAGATAGAAAATCTCACACACGGGAAAGGGAGATAAGACACACTAGGAAGGGAGGGAGGTTATCTTGAGATGATTTCGGGGCTTTAGTGTCCCCGCGGCCCGGTCCTCGACCAGGCCTCCACCCCCAGGAAGCAGCCTGTGACAGCTGACTAACACCCAGGTACCTGTTTTACTGCTAGGTAACAGGAGCACAGGGGGAAAGAAACTCTGCCCATTGTTTCTCGCCGGCGCCCGGGATTGAACCCGGGACCACAGGATCACAAGTCCAGTGTGCTGTCCACACGGCCGACCGGTTCTCCCAGGGAGGGAGAATATTGTGTGGAACACCCCAGAAGAATACTACAGAAAATGTATTGTCATTATACCTTAACTGTTAGCTGCACTGGTGACCCGCGACCATTAAAACAATTGGCTATTGGTAATTAGTTCGTGATGAATGCATTCCTACTTCATCTAACACCTATGAATGTTATCATCTCTAGATCAGATAGTTAAATGTGGCAGCTTACCTCCGTAGACTTTCACGGGCGCGAGACACTAATGTTTCGCTTGTTGTCACTCAAATCTTCGAAATTTCTGGGCAACACAGATACCTCGGAGTGGGTATCAACAGTGTACAGGAGATATATACACTGAGAAGTATAACCCGCTTGTAGTTGTAAATACATTGAGAGTATACTATAGACCAGGGCTAAAGTATACTTAATGGTTGGTTGTTGCTGATTGGTTGTTACCTTAATTACCTTATATAGGTTAATGGGCGTTAAGCCCAAAACCTAAACAAATCAACAGTGCGTTGTAAAGGCGTTAATGATTTACATCAATGGTTAAGAGAAAGACTAAGCCACTAAAATTTACTTGTAAGAATATTGGTATCTTCGTTCAACATGTTAGATTAGTTTACATGATGTTTACAGCAGTAAATGGATACCTGGGAGTTAGAAAGCTGCTAGGTGCTGCTTCCTGGGGATGTGTGTGTGAGTGTTAGAAAGATTTATATATGTAGTAGAAATAATAGAGGATAAATAGATCAGTTAGAAAGGTGGGGTCCAAGAGCTAATAGCTCGATTATTCAGGGACAACTAGCAAATACAAATAGTAAATACACACACACACACACACACACACACACACACACACACACACACACACACACACACACACACACACATACAGAAATTAGTAGTAGTAGTAGAAAGTTAGAAACAATTGATTGACAGTTGAGAGGCGGGCCGAAAGAGCAGAGCTCAATCCCCACAAGCACAACTAGGTGAATGCATACACACACACAAAAACACACACACACACACACACACACACGCACACACACACACACACACACACGCACACACACACACACACACACACACACACACACATACAGAAATTAGTAGTAGTAGTAGAAAGTTAGAAACAATTGATTGACAGTTGAGAGGCGGGCCGAAAGAGCAGAGCTCAATCCCCACAAGCACAACTAGGTGAATACATACACACACACAAAAACACGCACACACACACACACACACACACACACACACACACACACACACACACACACATACCAGCCAACCTGTGCACATCCTTTAATTAAACACAATAAGCGCTCGGAGCCACACAAATCTATTTTAAATTCAACAAACAGCATGAGTTCCATTTCTCATCCGGACCATAGTTTTTATTCATTAAATGTTCCTCAATCAATTAACTTAAAAAATACGAAGCACAGAGAATGGAACTGACGCGAAGCTTAACAAAATTTAAGCAAGCTGAACGCAATAAAAGTTGGGTTGGTGTTCTTGTTGTACACCACACAACACACGCAACAATGACTGAATCAAATTTAGAGCCTCGTTTAAGTTACTCTAAAAATGTGGGGCGTGTTGAGGTGTTTTCGCATCAGCTGTGTTGGCGTGTTTGGAAAGTTGTGTGTGTGTGTGTGTGTGTTTGTTGTACAAAGGTGTGTGTGTGTGTGTGTGTACTCACCTAGTTGTACTCACCTAGTTGTGTTTGCGGGGGTTGAGCTCTGGCTCTTTGGTCCCGCCTCTCAACCGTCAATCAACAGGTGTACAGATTCCTGAGCCTATCGGGCTCTGTCATATCTACACTTGAAACTGTGTATGGAGTCAGCCTCCACCACATCACTTCCTAATGCATTCCATTTGTCAACCACTCTGACACTAAAAAAGTTCTTTCTAATATCTCTGTGGCTCATTTGGGCACTCAGTTTCCACCTGTGTCCCCTAGTACGTGTGCCCCTTGTGTTAAATAGACTGTCTTTATCTACCCTATCAATCCCATTCAGAATCTTGAATGTGGTGATCATGTCCCCCCTAACTCTTCTGTCTTCCAGCGAAGTGAGGTTTAATTCCCGTAGTCTCTCCTCGTAGCTCATACCTCTCAGCTCGGGTACTAGTCTGGTGGCAAACCTTTGAACCTTTTCCAGTTTAGTCTTATCCTTGACTAGATATGGACTCCATGCTGGGGCTGCATACTCCAGGATTGGCCTGACATATGTGGTATACAAAGTTCTGAATGATTCTTTACACAAGTTTCTGAATGCCGTTCGTATGTTGGCCAGCCTGGCATATGCCGCTGATGTTATCCGCTTGATATGTGCTGCAGGAGACAGGTCTGGCGTGATATCAACCCCCAAGTCTTTTTCCTTCTCTGACTCCTGAAGAATTTCCTCTCCCAGATGATACCTTGTATCTGGCCTCCTGCTCCCTACACCTATCTTCATTACATTACATTTGGTTGGGTTAAACTCTAACAACCATTTGTTCGACCATTCCTTCAGCTTGTCTAGGTCTTCTTGAAGCCTCAAACAGTCCTCTTCTGTTTTAATCCTTCTCATAATTTTAGCATCGTCCGCAAACATTGAGAGAAATGAATCGATACCCTCCGGGAGATCATTTACATATATCAGAAACAAGATAGGACCGAGTACAGAGCCCTGTGGGACTCCACTGGTGACTTCACGCCAATCGGAGGTCTCACCCCTCACCGTAACTCTCTGCTTCCTATTGCTTAGATACTCCCTTATCCACTGGAGCACCTTACCAGCTACACCTGCCTGTCTCTCCAGCTTATGTACCAGCCTCTTATGCGGTACTGTGTCAAAGGCTTTCCGACAATCCAAGAACGTGTGTGTGTGTGTGTGTGTGTGTGTGTGTGTGTGTGTGTGTGTGTGTGTGTGTGTGTGTGTGTGTGTGTGTGTGTGTATATTTTGTCGCCCATTTGCACCGATATGATCCACCTCTTAGCTCTTGGATCCCGCCTTTCCACCCGTTGGTTGTCTAAAAGATTGTCTCTTGACCTGTTTTCTCATTCATTTCTACTACATTAGTGACGCGCACACACATACACACACACACACACACACACACACACACACACACACACACACACACACACACACACACACACACACACAGTTACGAGGAAAGGCTGCGTGAAATGCACGTTACGACACTGGAAGACAGAAGAGTAAGGGGAGACATCATCACTACCTACAAAATTCTCAGAGGAATTGACAGGGTACATAAGGTTAAATTGTTTAACAGGGTGGTACGCAAAGAAGGGGACACAGGAGGAGACTATGTTTCCAAATGAGCCACAGGGATCTTAAAAATAACTTTTTCAGTGTCAGAGTAGTTAACAAGTGGAATGCATTAGGCAGTGATATGGTTGAGGCTGAGTCCATACACAGTTTCAAATGTAGATATGATAGAGCCCAGTAGGCTCAGGAATCTGTACATGAGTTGATTGACGGTTGAGAGGCGGGATCAAAGAGCCAGAGCTCTACCCCCCGCAAGCACAAATAGGTGAGTACACACACACACACACACACACATCCCTAGGCAACCCGTTCTCGCAAATTTAATAAGTCAATATTGACTTATTAGTTGCGTGCATAGGTGACATACTAAACATAATAGTTTCCCTTGAAAAGCTTCATAGAAAACACCGACCTTACCTAACCTACTTAGTATGTTAAAATAAGCATCTTATAGCTTCGTAATTACAATTGTTACTTAACCTATTATAGGTATAGGTTAGGTAATAAGTGTAATTACGAAGCAATAAGATGCTTATCTTAACATACTAAGTAGGTTAGGTAAGGTCGGTGTTTTCTATGAAGCTTTTCAAGGGAAACTATTATGTTAAGTATGTCACCTATGCACATATTTAATAAGTCAATATTGACTTATTAAATTTGCGAGAACGGGTTGCCCTAGGATGCAGCCTACAACAGCCTTCCTCTTAGGTATCTATATACTACTAGGTGAATAGAGGCATAAGATGAATGGAAACGCTGTCTTCACTTATAATTCCAACATAAGTGAGTGTTGAGCTACATGCTTCCAACCACAACAGTGCGACTCACTCTCCGTTATCCCTCAGCAGTTTACAGTGACTTCGTGAGCAAAGCAGACAGTGTCTTCTGTCTGCTTTTCTCAAAGACACAAAGCAGACAGTGTCTTGTGTTATTGATTCCTCTGCTTCCCCCTTCAGCAGTGCCTTATGTGAATCTATAATTCCTATCTCCTACGTCCGAACTATGCAATACTAATCTATCGTAGTCCTTCGTTTGCAGTTAACTACCTGCATTCTTATCTAATGTGTAAATATATTTTTTCATATAATTATCTGCGTCATTATTTCCTCCATCAGCAGCCAGGATAAATGCAGTTACACTCTCTGGTTCTTCGTCAGAAGTTACATAACTGTCATCATTCTTCTATCGACGTTATTTTTTGCTTGTTAATTCCTTCATCAGTGGTCGTGATAGCTAATTTCTGCTTCCTTCTCCACCAAAAGGCAGGATAATTCAACGTTTCTCCCTCCTTTAGTTAGTAGTCAGAATAGCTGGATGCTTCTCCCTCTCCCTGGGGGCCTCGTAGCCTGGTGGATAGCGCGCCGGACTCGTAATTCTGTGGCGCGGGTTCGATTCCCGCAACAAACAAATGGGCAAAGTTTCTTTCACCCTGAATGCCCCTGTTACCTAGCAGTAAATAGGTACTCGGGAGTTAGTCAGCTGTCACGGGCTGCTTCCTGGGGGTGGAGGCCTGGTCGAGGACCGGGCCGCGGGGACACTGAAAAGCCCCGAAATCATCTCAAGATAACCTCAAGATAACCTCCCTTCGTCAGCAGTCATGATAACTGTAGCAAATTTTGTCCATCCCTTAACATTCAGTATACCTCGATATACCAGTCGTCCTCCTTCAGTGTCCTCCTCGGACTCCTAGAGTCTCACTCGGGCTCTCAACGTCCCCCTCGAGCCCTCAGGGGCTGGGGGGGGGGGGGAGGGGAGGAAATTTCAGCGTCTCCTCTCCATTATTAGATTGTCCCAAGAGAACATTTTTCCCCTCTTCTCTGCGTCGCAAAAACGTCCGAGCAATTTGGCTGAGGAGGTTAACTGTCCTCTCTTTTAATCACTGTTTGCCGGGAAATATCGAGCTGAAGAGTAGACAATTTTGTCTAGAAGACCACTTGATTGTTTGCGCTGGTTCGTGAGGCTGGATCTATGACAGAATGCAAATTTGCACAGAATAAACACCTGTGTGAAGAGGTCAGTGGATTGAAGACAGGTTTTTGGTACTTATATACAGAGAAGATTCAGGTGCTCAATCTTCACTGTGAAGATTGCTCAATCTTCACTGTGAAGATTGCTCAATCTTCACTGTGAAGATTGCTCAATCTTCACTGTGAAGATTGCTCAATCAGGATTCACTGCTCAATCAATGAGCACTCGAGGTGCTCTTCGGCGGCTTCGATCCCTAAAATTGTGCAGATTAATTCGTTGTAGAACTTTAATGTTTAAGTCTCACGTAAAAATTCACATTATCGCGCCAAAATGATGTGAATGTACACAAGATTTAGGGAGGTTATGTACGAATGTGCATTTTGTTTTTTTTTCTATTAAAATAACCAGCTAATCCTCCTAAAATGAAAGTAACGATATGGCCGATCGTACAAAATATGGATGCTATGAACCAATCAAGAGTAGACTTTGGTCTAATTCACTTCGGCACTAGCAGACTCGAACTCTTGACCCCACAAGCGTGAGGCAAAAGTACCGTATTTTTTATTTTTTTTACACTTTGACAGTTTTTGTTAGACATTTTTATTGAATTTAGACATACCAGAAAAGTTTGTCTTCTTATGTTGCTAATAAAACCTAACCGAACCTAACCATCCTAGGCCTAATACACGCTATAGTAGGCCTAATATGGTACAATTTTAAATATTTACTCATCCATCCACCTACACACCCGAAGACCATCCAGCTACACCCACACAGAGGGTGTGGGAGAGGCGATCCATCCACCTACACCCCCGAAGACCATCCAGCTACACCCACACAGAGGGTGTGGGAGAGGCGATCCATCCACCTACACCCCCGAAGACCATCCAGCTACACCCACACAGAGGGTGTGGGAGAGGCGATCCATCCACCTACACACCCGAAGACCATCCAGCTACACCCACACAGAGGGTGTGGGAGAGGCGATCCATCCACCTACACCCCCGAAGACCATCCAGCTACACCCACACAGAGGGTGTGGGAGAGGCGATCCATCCACCTACACCCCCGAAGACCATCCAGCTACACCCACACAGAGGGTGTGGGAGAGGCGATCCATCCACCTACACACCCGAAGACCATCCAGCTACACCCACACAGAGGGTGTGGGAGAGGCGATCCATCCACCTACACACCCGAAGACCATCCAGCTACACCCACACAGAGGGTGTGGGAGAGGCGATCCATCCACCTACACACCCGAAGACCATCCAGCTACACCCACACAGAGGGTGTGGGAGAGGCGATCCATCCACCTACACCCCCGAAGACCATCCAGCTACACCCACACAGAGGGTGTGGGAGAGGCGATCCATCCACCTACACCCCCGAAGACCATCCAGCTACACCCACACAGAGGGTGTGGGAGAGGCGATCCATCCACCTACACACCCGAAGACCATCCAGCTACACCCACACAGAGGGTGTGGGAGAGGCGATCCATCCACCTACACACCCGAAGACCATCCAGCTACACCCACACAGAAGGTGTGGGAGAGGCGTCACGCACGCAGGAGGGTTAGGTAGACAGGCAGGGTGTCAGATGGACAGACAGGGTGTCAGGTAGACAGGAAGGGTGTCAGGTAGACAGGAAGGGTGTCAGGTGGACAGGAATAGGTACCTGGGTGTTAGTCAGCTGTCACGGGCTGCTTCCTAGGGATAGAGGCCTGGTCGAGGAAGGGTGTCAAGTGGACAAGACGAGTGTCAGGTGGACAGGAAGGGTGTCAGGTGAACAAGAAGGGTGTCAGGGACATCATACACTTCTCGGTGTATGACACTGACAATTTTTTCAATCCTAAACACTGTCCGGGAATGAACCTTTACTAACTGACTAAGAACCCCAGTGTTTTGGCCTTGAAATCCCTATAGACTGTGTAAACAGCGATTCCCAACCAGGAGTTTCAAGGGATCCAATGGACTAATAATATATATATATATTATTGTACTACTACAAATTAAGAACTACTAATGGGTGTGTACTGAAGTGAATGGCTCCTGTTACCACTGACAAGCGGACTCCACTGAGAATAACAAGATGTAGGGCTTGTGACATGTGAATATATGTATTTCTCACAGCAATGACAATAGTGTCTATTTTCCTAGCTTGGTCTACTTTGTTGGAGTGATCCACAGGTGAGACTTTGGTTGTAGGGATTCACAGGTGAAAACGTGATTGCAGGAGTTCACAAGAGAACGTTGTTGTGATGGTTCCACAGGTGAGAACATGGTTGCAGGGACCCCACACATGTGAAAACATGGTTCCAGGGACCCCCACATGTGAAAACATGGTTGCAAGGACCCTACACATGTGAAAACATGGTTGCAGGGACCCCCACATGTGAAAACATGGTTCCAGGGACCCCTACATGTGAAAACATGGTTGCAGGGACCCTACACATGTGAAAACATGGTTGCAGGGACCCCACATGTGAGAACAGGATAATAAGAACCCACATATGAGAAGGTGATTGTAAGGGCCCACACACACATATATTAACGTCGTTACTAAGCCTTAAGCCCAACTGTAAACTAAGTTACTGTTTACTTCTACCCAATAGCTTCATTCAGAATAAATATATACCTACTGGTTGGTCAGTAAACTTCTGAGGTAGCCTTAATAATCCTCCAGCGGACGGTGGCCTATAAGCCTCACATCAAACCCAGCTGTTGGCTTTCCCAAGCTGGTGACGCCATGGTGGGGCACAGGAGGAGGAAGTCTATCTTGGTGACTTAATTAATCTTATCATTGACACTCTGGATACCGGGTTCAATCAGGTCTGGCACTCTAGTACCTTATATATAAGTGTGAAAGTGGTGAATTAGGAGAGAGAGAGAGAGAGAGAGAGAGAGAGAGAGAGAGAGAGAGAGAGAGAGAGAGAGAGAGAGAGAGAAAGAGACAAAGTGAGTTTTCTTTGATTCCCTTAAAACAAATGTTAATCGTATAAATTTAATTATTCTAGACTTGCAATTTATTGAATAAAAAAATCATCTAAATAAATTATTTCAATTTACAACGACATATTGATACAATCCTTCCTCTACACTGTTCTGATTCCCGGAAGGTTTTTTTCCCATTCGATCTATCCAATTTCTCATTTTTCACAACCTATTTAATCCTTTCTCTCATTTCTGTTTCACGCTCCTCTTCACACTCTTTAGTTTTCTCTGGATATTTGTCTTTCGATCGACAGGGAATCTTTCGATAGTCTTTCTCCAGTGGAACTCTTTACAACAGGGAAGGTATGTTTTGACTCCTAATATTGGAACTTTTCCCTCTCGGTTCGGTGTGTGTGTGTGTGTGTGTGAGTGTGTGTGAGTGTGTGTGAGTGTGAGTGTGTGTGTGTGAGCGTGTGTGAGTGTACTCACCTAGTTGTATTCACCTAGTTGTGCTTGCAGGGGTTGAATTCTGGTTCTTTGGTCCCGTCTCTCAACCGTCAATCAACTGATGTACAGATTCCTGAGCCTTCTGGGCTCTATAATATCTACATTTGAAACTGTGTATGGAGTCAGCCTCCACCACATCACTGCTTAATGCATTCCACTTGTTAACTACTCTGACACTGAAAAAGTTCTTTCTGACGTCTCTGTGGCTGATTTGGGTACTCAGTCTCCACTACGTATTTACTGCTTGATGAATCTGCTCGTCTAGCTTTGCTGGCAGCCATGGGCTTGGTCCTAGTAGTTCAGCCGTTCTCTTAATTGGTTAATACGAAAAAATATAAGGCGCTAACCTGTCCAGAAACCATGCACCTAGCTCACCCTAACCTAATCTAACCTAACCAAACCTAACCTAACCTAACCTAACCTGTCTAGAAACGCACGAACCCATCCACCTCACCCTAACCTAACATAATCTAACCTAACCTAACCTAACCTATCGAGAAACGATTGAACCCAGGTAAACCACCCTATCCTAACCTGCCGATGTCTCGAAAACATCAATATATATATATATATATATATATATATATATATATATATATATATATATATATATATATATATATATATATGTCGTACCTAGTAGCCAGAACTCACTTCTCAGCCTACTATTCAAGGCCCGATTTGCCTAATAAGCCTAGTTTTCCTGAATTATTATATTTACTATAATTTTTTTCTTATGAAATGATAAAGCAACCCTTTTCTCTATGTATGAGGTCAATTTTTTTTTATTGGAGTTAAAATTAACGTAGATATATGACCGAACCTAACCAACCCTACCTAACCTAACCTAACCTATATTTATAGGTAAGGTTAGGTTAGGTAGCCAAAAAAAGCTAGGTTAGGTTAGGTTAGGTAGGTTAGGTAGACGAAAAAACATTAATTCATGAAAACTTGGCTTATTAGGCAAATCGGGCCTTGAATAGTAGGCTGAGAAGTGCGTTCTGGCTATTAGATACGACATATATATATATATATATATATATATATATATATATATATATATATATATATATATATATACTATATATAGCCGCTACTTTTCATAGTACTCTGAAATTTGTACGTTGAAGGACCATATCGTACAAAAATGAGACGTACTAGAAGAGGGCAGGGGCGCTGCATAGCTGGCCCAAGAACAAGGCAGCTCCGACGCAGATATATAGTGGCACCTTTCTCCCTCCTTTACCAATTGTGTCTTGCGTGGGCATCGAACACCTGATGACCCAATAATAGCCGTCAGAGATGCTGCATCTCCCTTGCAATTGCAGACCATAACGGGCAGGGCCAAGCCTTAGGGCAACGGGGCCTCGGAGCCTGGTGGATAGCGCGCAGGACTCGTAATTCTGTGGCGCGGATTCAATTCCCGCACGAGGCAGAAACAAATGGGCAAAGTTTCTTTCACCCTGAATGCCCCTGTTACCTAGCAGTAAATAGGTACCTGGGTGTTAGTCAGCTGTCACGGGCTGCTTCCTGGGGGTGGAGGCCTGGTAAAGGACCGGGCCGCGGGGACACTAAAAGCCCCGAAATCAACTCAAGATAACCTCAAGAAGCAGTGGGCTATAATATTTCTCAAACTCGCTTAAGGAGCCATAAATTTGGTGCCCAATAAGCTATGATTTTGCTTCACAAGATCCGGTCCTTAGAATAATATTGAAAAATTATGCGTTTTATTTTACATCTTTTACAGTAGAACTCCAGGTTGCAATCACTTTAACTATGTCGTGGCCTGATTGTCTGGGGGCGTGTACGTGGGACTGCCCACCGCATAGCTTCGAACCATCATCACGGCTCCTACGGAATTTCTAATTAATGTAGTCACTTTAGTGTGATTAATCTCTGTGTATTATTATTATTATTATTATTATTATTATTATTATTATGACAATGTAGGAGAAGCTGTTAATGTGAATGTAGTCTGAGGTCTCAGCTGACGAAGCAGCCTAGTGCGGGCCGTGAATAATGAGGAGACGCTCTCGTTGTGCCCGGGGAATTTATGCCCTTCGTCTCGCTTGAAGTTGAGACCAGACGGGAGAATGCTGGAAGCCTTGCTCTATCCGTTAGAGTGATCGGGGATGGGACAGAAGGCTTGGAAGCCTTGCTCTATCCGTCAGAGTGATTTGGGATGGGACGGAAGGCTTGGAAGCCTTGTTCTATCCGTTAGAGTGATCGGGGGTGGAACAGAAGACTTGGAAGCCTTGTTCTATCCGTTAGAGTGATCGGGGATGGAACAGAAGACTTGGAAGCCTTGTTCTATCCATTAGAGTGATCGGGGATGGGACAGAAGACTTGGAAGCCTTGTTCTATCCGTTAGAGTGATCGGGGATGGGACAGAAGAATTGGAAGCCTTGTTCTATCCGTCAGAGTGATCGGGGGTGGAACGGAAGACTTGGAAGCCTTGGTCTATCCATTAGAGTGATCGGGGGTGGAACAGAAGACTTGGAAGTCTTGTTCTATCCGTTAGAGTGATCGGGGGTGGGACAGAAGACTTGGAAGCCTTGTTCTATCCATGAGAGTGATCTGGGATGGGACAGAAGGCTTGGAAGCCTTGTTCTATCCATTAGAGTGATCTGGGATGAGACAGAAGGCTTGGAAGTCTTGTTCTATCCGGTTCTAAAACGATCAGGGCCAAGGGATGGGATGGCAGGGGTAGGATAACAGGAAGGATGCTTTAATCCATCAGTCTCTCTCTCTCTCTCTCGGAGCACAAGGATAGCAGACTTAATGCAACTAATCCATTCACTTTTACATGAGCGGAAGAAGTGTTTTTGTTAATCGTAATTTTTTGTTTAATGTTTTTGTTTTATTATTATTTCTATATCCATTACTATTACAATTCCACTCATTAACAAGGTGTTTGGATTGTTAAAGTGATCGAGGGAGCCGGTCGGCCGAGCGGACAGCACGCTGGACTTGTGATCCTGTGGTCCTGGGTTCGATCCCAGGCGCCGGCGAGAAACAATGGGCAGAGTTTCTTTCACCCTATGTCCCTGTTACCTAGCAGTAAAAATAGGTACCTGGGTGATAGTCAGCTGTCACGGGCTACTTCCTGGGGGTGGAGGCCTGGTCAAGGACCGGGCAGCGGGGACACTAAAAAAGCCCTGAAATCAACTCAAGATAACCTCAAGATAGATCGTATATGTTTGGTTTGTCAGCTTGTTTCCAAGACGATATTCGTCATCTTGCATATCTTGGATGACACGAGCATTGAGCTGTCTATCTGACACATGGAATGTCTATCTGATTGTTACATATGATATTCCCCCTTTGTTTTATTGTATATTCCGGAGAGAATGAGCTATAGTGACTGTAGGTGAAAGTGTGTGTGTGTGTGTGTGTGTGTGTGTGTGTGTGTGTGTGTGTGTGTGTGTGTGTGTGTGTGTGTGTGTGTGTGTGTGTGTGTGTGTGTGTGTGTCTTTTTGAAGACTTTCTGAAATACACACAGACGTGCAAGAGGTCCATTCCCGTATCCTGTCTAATAGCTTTTTGAAAATACCATAGACAGGAGCATCAACGTATATGATGAGTACTCGATCTTCGAGCAAATTTGTGATTTGAGAAGAGTGATTCATCAACTAGGTGGCACCAGACCTTTCTCAGATATGTAAATTTAAATGTCCTAGCCTCAGATATGTAAATATAAATGTCCTAGCCTCAGATATGTAAATATAAATGTCCTAGCCTCAGATATGTAAATTTAAATGTCCTAGCCTCAGATATGTAAATATAAATGTCCTAGCCTCAGATATGTAAATATAGATGTCCTAGCCTCAGATATGTAAATATAAATGTCCTAGCCTCAGATATGTAAATTTAAATGTCCTAGCCTCAGATATGTAAATATAGATGTCCTAGCCTCAGATATGTAAATATAGATGTCCTAGCCTCAGATATGTAAATTTAAATGTCCTAGCCTCAGATATGTAAATTAAATGTCCTAGCCTCAGTTATGACAAAAATGAAAGCCAATGTGTTTGATGAGCCACGGATCAGAAAGCTGATGGAAGATGACTGCTTCACAAGCTACATGAATTATATGGAGAAAAAAGCATGAAATTCTTTCTTGACTGTCATGAAAACATTTCCTGGGTCAACTACAACTCTGAGAGTTGCAAAGATATTATTCAGACATTGCATTAGGCATTTTAACCGTTTGGGTTGCAACATGAACAAAAAGGCTGATTTTCTCGACAGTTATCTTGAAAAAGATAACTCAGATGATTTTCAGTTATTACTGAAAATCTAGGTGACGAAAATAATAAGCAAAGAGACAAAGTTCCGTCCATATATAAATGCCACAGACGAAAGGAATGGAATTATCAGGAGGAAGAGCCAAGCCATTACGACTATATAGCAGTGGGAAGGGGTCAGGATAAGGATTTGGGATGGGACGGGGAGAAGGACTGGTGCCCAACCTCTTGGACGTTCGGGAATTGAACGTCGACCTGCAGGAAGCGAGACCGTCGCTCTACCGTCCAGCCCAAGTGGTACTTAAAGAAGGTGGTAGTGTCCCATGATAGCCAACTACTATTCCAGCAGTAATTGAGGCGGTCTGGAAATGAAGCATTCCTGAACGGCCTACAAACGAAGTATTAATTCATAAATTAGAGAATATGTCATTTACCGTTATCACTTAATGTAAATAAACCCCATCTCTTCTAATTTGTTGGGGACACCATTCCTTACCCTCCGTCCCATCCCAAAATCCTTATCCTGACACCTTTCCCAGTGCAATAAAGTAGTAATGGCTTGGCGTTTTCCCCCCTGATAGTTTTTTTCCCTCCCTTCTTATTTTTCCATTTCTACTGAACTCCAATAAAGATAATGTTAAGAATATTCGGGAATATTTTGTGCCCATTTTTTTTTAAATAAAAACTTGTTTAATTCCAGAGTCGATTTATATTGATATATTTCAATATTTTAAAGTGGTATGGCATAGTTCACTAATACATATTTGTAATCATCGAAATTAGGAGTACAATGTCAAGAAAAAAACTTTAGTTCAGCGCCCCGAGCGGACAGCACACTGGACTTGCGATCCTGTGGTCCTGGGTTCAATCCCAGGCGCCGGCGAGAAACAATGGGCAAAGTTTCTTTCACCCTATGCCCCTGTTACCTAGCAGTAAAATAGGTACCTGGGTGTTACTCAGCTGTCACGGGCTGCTTCCTGGGGGTGGAGGCCTGGTCGAGGACCGGGCCGGGGGGCACTAAAAAGCCCCGAAATCATCTCAAGATAACCTCAAGATAACCCCCCCCCCTGAGTTAGGCAGACACCAGCGTCAGACATTAGTCACCCATAACTGAGTTAGCCAGACTTATACATTTAATAATCAATAAAATCATCCTACTGATCATCATACGTTACTATCATTATTATCAATCATTATCATCACTATCACCATTGTACGCCGGTCGCCTCCGCCCACCAACTAATATTCCCACATCCAAATTCACGATTATCTGTATAAAGTTTAACTGGGATAAAATATGAAAGCAGTTTTGCTTATAAATGACGGTACTTAAATACTTTTGGAGCGGGATGGTTCTCTGGCCCTTTGCAAGGAAGGAAATTGAGGCCTGCGAAAGAAGCTACTGAATACATACGACTTGTAAATGATAAAAACATTGGGAGGGAGGAATTGTATGCACGAAGAGAAGCATTAACTGCTCACAAAGCGATTCTTAAACAATATAGAAATCTATGAGTATTATAAGCAAATCTGGGAAACAGGAGAAAGCAGTCGTGTTCTAACGACACTAGGGAACGAATTATGATAAAAAAAATAAATAATAATGAGAAAATTAGTAGGAGCCGTGATGAGGATTCGAACCTATGCGGTGGGTAGTCTCACACAACCGGGAGTTCTACTGAATACACGAGGGTTTTCTGAGGTTTACATTGAAGCCGGACCAGGATTTTCACACAATCGCCACATACACTTTGGCTGTTATCTAGAAACGTTCTACCTCTGACTCTCCTCTTTCAATACACAGAGAGTAATCACACTAATGTGATACTACCGTGAGAATTTTTGTTTCTAATTGATGCAGTGACGTTAATGTTATTACTCTCTGTGAATAAAAATAGTAATAATAATAATTATAATAATTAATTGTGTCGGGGGACAGGAAGCCAGAGTGTTTTCATACACCTTTGGCTTATATCTAGGTTACCTCTCCCCCGCCAAAGTCGAATTACTGACACAGGTAATTTTGAAACACTGAAGGTTCGACTTTGAAATATGTTGATTCACTCTGTTGATGGACTAGCATATGGTATGAAGTATCATCTTTCATGTTCTGCTACAAATAGGGAGACTGAACAATCTATGGAGGAATGTGAAAGTTCTTCACGTGAACTTGGCAGGATAATGTAGATATAGAATTGCTGAACATTGTGCAAGCTTCTCTACATCATTCAGAGTCAGGATTGATGGAGACGAATCAAGTAAACATTTTATTTACCGGGACCTTCTTGAGGGCCACGGCATCAACATCAAGCCATCAGTTATCTTCAGGCGTCATCAGAAGGATCTTAATGCTGAAAAACTTTCCAGATGTTGAACGTGTTAAGTTAAAGCAGAAACATTAGCCAGAGGAACCTTGTCCTACCAAAATAATTGATGAATTCATGCACATTACAACAGAGGTATTCTCCTAGTTGTATTCATCTAGTTGTGTTTCCAGTGGTTGAGCTTTGCTCTTTCAGCCCGCCTCTCAACTGTCAATCAATTGTTTACTAACTACTTTTTTTTCTCTCTCTCTCAACACCACACACACACACACACACACACACACACACACACACACACACACACACACACACACACACACACACACACACACACATACATCAGGAAGCAGCCCGTGACAGCTGACTAACTCCCAGGTACCTATTTGCTGCTAGGTAACAGGGGCATTCAGGGTGAAAGAAACTTTGCCCATTTGTTTCTCTATGTCTATTTGTCTATGGAGAGCACATACAAAAGTGACAGATCTTCGCTGGAACGTTCTCACAGAAGCATGCAGAAGGGGGGGGGGAAAGAAAGCTACCTCCAATCGATGGAACACGTAAGCTACACATATCAAGAGCACATTATGTGACCATGACATGAGTTCATGGTGATTATCCAGTCATAATTACCATGCCCAGGAGACGGTGTTGGCCCCCAGCCTGATCCCGTGCGACAGCAGTTCCATCAGCCACACACACACACACACACACACACACACCAGCTGCGTATTCACGTTCCGTACACTTAACCCAAATTTTCCTGGGGTAATGTTTAGACTTTGGGAATTAAGTGAGCGATAACGCTAAACGAAAGCTGAATGAGCGAACGTGCTTGCGTGAGGACCTGGTCACGATAGTTTGGAACTTAGTGATTAAGCAGGGTCAGAGGTCAAATGGGCTTAAAGACAGAGTAGGGATCAAAGACTAGTCTTGGTAAGAGGTTAAACTGGTTCAGATGAAAGTTTAAGGTCACGAATCAGGGTGGGGCCGGTGACCATGCAGTTTCAGGGCAGAGGCTTGGATCCTGGGCCAGGCAGGGTCAAAGGCCCAACAGGCCTAGGAAGAGATTAAGGTCAAGGAAGACACTAGGGTCAAGGGGAGAAGCTGGGGTCAGAAGGGAGAGACTAGGGTTCAAGAAAAAGGTTAGATTGTTTCCTTTCCAGCCTCTACATCAAAAGACAAGCCTCACCCCTTCAGAAGTCGTTGTCTTCCAACGCGGCGCCCCGTTAGCGTCCATCACGAAGTCGTCTATGGCACTTCAGTGCTATCTTTGATGCCTTCTGCGGCGTCAGTCAGGGGCCCAAACTCTCCCGCCCAAGCATGCGAGGCAGCCAGCAGAGGTAAATGATTTATCAACCCAACTTGTGGTAAATTGTGCCCAGTCCGCTATCCGTTCATGTTTACTTACATCACTTCAGGAATCCTACTCGTTCTTTCACTCCATTATCCTTCCTTGCTCATCTGAGAGCTCAGTTATCACACTCGTCCGTTCATCTTTATTTATGCCATCGTTCTTTTATCTGTCACCAACGTATCTACAATTATTCGTCCATATTTATCCGTAATCCCACTCGTTCCTCCCCTCCATCACCACCTTTCATTGCCGCCTTCATCGTCTGCTCCATCACCGCCTCCATCACCGCCTCCATCGGAGCCTCCATCACCCTCTGCCACCAGCACAAGTAGCCTCATCATGATGGGCGCCCCGTGCGCCGCCGACAATGTGGTCCACTTCAGGTAATCTCGTCTGGGGGAAGGACATCCCTGACGGCGTCTCTCTCGCTCTCCTTACGATAACCTCTTGCATATAATTGTTGGCCGTTCTCCTCCCTTCTCCTCTTCCGTCTTAAGACGCTTTCATTCATTGTCTCCTCATGTATATTGTTCTTCACAAACACACACACACACACACGCACACACACACACACACACACACACACACACACACACACACACACACACACACACACACACACACACACACACACACACACATTTGTAAGCCACAAAAGGAAATGTGTTGAAAGAACAAGAGGAAGCATTTCTTGACTTGAAAAGTTAGTGATGGCTGGAAGAAGCTTCAGGAGAGGATTGTCTGTGTTCTGAAGGCTGAACATTTTTTTTAGCATTTCTATCTATCTAGTAACTTTCTAACTGTAGCTATTATCTGTATCTTTCTACCAGTAGCTGTGAATCTATAGTTCTGTGTCTCTCGCTACCTGTAGCTCTTCATCTGTCTGTAGTTCAGTATCTGTATATCTCTACCTTTAGCTCTGTATCTGTAGTTCTGTATCTCTTTACTATAGCTCTGTATCTGTAGTTCTGTATCTCTTTACTATAGCTCTGTAACTCCCTATTTGGGTTCGTATGTTTCAGGTTTAGCATAAACGCTTCTTTTTTAACGGAGTGACACGTCGCAGCCCGTTTTCAGGTAAAGTGATTAGATCGAGACACATCTAATCTCACAGGTCTGAGATTAGATCTCAGACCACCTGGATAGTTTTCTAGGCATTTCTGATGGTCCGAAAGTCCAATACCGTTTCGTTAATAGTTTACTTGTAAACAGAGAAAGAGATTATGTTCTAAACAGAGAATATTCTCAAATTATAACTGTATCGTATTATAAATTCAGGCTTTTAATTATAAAATGTTTTTGGTAAACTAGTTTTCTGTGACAAGTACCGAGGCAAACGTTTTCTTTAATATAAAATTTTAGGTGATACTCAAAGAGTTTTTTAATTTCATATTTCACGTATTTGAGAATAATACATTGTTTTAACTAACCAAACAAAACAAAACCTAACCGTGGATAGTGAGTAGATAATAGCACTGAATACGTAGGGGTTTTGAGGTGATTACATATAAGAGACACCCTTTCAGAGCGTTGAAATCGAGAGAACGTGTCTAATCACAGATGAGTTTCTGCAATCCACCCAGAGTTCCGAGCGATTGACGAATCATTGTTGGTCAGATCTGAGAGCGCAAGACTTCCTGTGTTGAACATAAGACGGGGCAGTAAGTCATGACAACTAAGACTGGGAGGAGATGTCGACTGAGCAAGAACCAAAGTTTCCCCATTGGCCAAAGATTGAAGGTATTAAGATTTTGGATCTCAAGAAAGAATCAGTTTTTCTTGATCCAACTTTGATGGAAGGTTGACCAAACATTACTGGAGTATGTTGACCAGACCACACACTAGAAGGTGAATGGACAAAGACGTTTCGGTCCGTCCTGGACCATTCGACTTGAGAATGGTCCAGGACGGACCGAAACGTCGTCGTCCCTTCACCTTCTAGTGTGTGGTCTGGTCAACATTCCTCAGCCACGTTATTGTGACTCCTCGCCTGCATTACTGGAGTATGTTTTGAACGTTGGGTCCACCTTTGTCTACCCCTCTCCTCCAACAGCCACCAACTCCCCATTTCTCTCTCAGTTCTGCACACGTACGGGTGAGCACGTACGGGTGAGCACGTACGGGTGAGCACGTACGGGTGAGCACCGCAGACAGCAGCAGCCACTAACAACGTTCCATGCGATCATTTCCCGTTATTTTATCCCTCTGTTGAAGGCTTCATAACTTGGTATTCTTCTGAGGTTCTGTAATTACTTGTTTCCAATATCGCTCCCCCTTACTTTTCCCACACCTTTTTTTCCGGCCCTCCCTCTTCCTCTTTACCCCCCTTGTCCTCCCCCTTCATTCTTTCCCCTTATCCTCTTAACTGCTCCTCCACCTTCCATTTCATCCGTCATCCACTTGCGACCTTTTCTTATCCAATTACCTTCTTACTCGTTTTCCTTTCCACCTCCTTCCACCGCTTAATTGATTTTATTGCTTCTAAACGTTACAATTAATAATAGGAATTATACATTGGTTACAAAACCTCGACAGAATGAAAGTGATTAATATCTGGTGATAAATTGTTAGGGGCCATCAATGTCTAACAATGTTTGAATTAGAGGTGACATTTATTTTTAGTAGAAAAAACTGGACTTATTAGAGAGAGAATAACGAGGGAGATTTTTATGTATAAATAGTTGATGATAGCTTTTTTAAAACAGCAAATTGTTGAGCAACACTGAGGAAATATTTCTTTTGATTTGGTGCTAATCAAAATGGAAGACACTAATGAATAACATCGACATTGAGAGTGACTTAAGGAACGTTGAGAGTGACTTAGGGAACGTTGAGAGTGACTTAGGGAACGTTGAGAGTGACTTAGGGAACGTTGAGAGTGACTTAGGGAACGTTGAGAGTGACTTAGGAACGTTGAAAGTGACTTAGGAACGTTGAAAGTGACTTAGGAACGTTGAGAGTGACTTAGGGAACGTTGAGAGTGACTTAGGGAACGTTGAGAGTGACTTAGGGAACGGTGATCTTAGAGAACGCTGAGAGGGACTTAGGGAACGGTGATCTTAGAGAACGCTGAGAGTGACTTAGGGAACGGTGATCTTAGAGAACGCTGAGAGTGACTTAGGGAACGGTGATCTTAGAGAACGCTGAGAGGGACTTAGGGAACGGTGATCTTAGAGAACGCTGAGAGGGACTTAGAGACTTAGTAATCACGACAAAATTCCGATATACCACGGCATGGGAACGGTGAGCAGGAGAAAAAAAACTGTTCGGCTGCCAGATTTCTTTAACTCTAATTGTTAGAAATTGCTTCAATTCCAACTAAATTGGAGTTGCTTCGATAGAGGAGATTATAGAGACCTGTTTATGTGAGGCGAACCATGCTGGGATGTGATGCGGATAAGGCGGAGAATGACATGAAACTAGATTACATACGAACATGTGAATGAAATAATTGAAAGACTAATTGACACATATGAAGGAATTCATCCCAGTACTAAGTCGTCTCTAAGACTTAAGACTAAGACATACTAGGAAAGACTGAGGGGCCACAGGACTAACAACACTGCAAACTTGTAAAATACTGAACAAAATGGAGGATATTAATCCAAACCAATTCTTTAAAAGCAAGGTCACATGTAACACATGCAAGGGATAATAGCTTCTAACTCAAGACGTCATAAGGTAAAACAGATAACAGGAGATTCCTTTTTCACCCATTGGGTTAAACACCCATGGAACCGCCTACCCGCCGAAGCATTCAAAGCCAAGACATTATTTCAATTGAAAACCGAGTTGGAGAAAAAAATTCAGGAAAAATAGGGGGAGGTCCTCTGACAAGCAGCCGGTTTCCTGTCCCCATCTGGGCTAGCAGACAAATTGCCCTCAGGTAAATTCAGGAAACAAAAGTCAATTCAGAGGCACCAAAACTCATTCATATATATATATATATATATATATATATATATATATATATATATATATATATATATATATATATATATATATATATATATGTCGTACCTAGTAGCCAGAACGCACTTCTCAGCCTGCTATGCATGGCCCTATTTGCCTAATAAGCCAAGTTTTCCTGAATTAATATATTTTCTCTAATTTTTTTCTTATGAAATGATAAAGCTACCCATTTTATTATGTATGAGGTCAATTTTTTTTTATTGGAGTTAAAATTAACGTAGATATATGACCGAACCTAACCAACCCTACCTAACCTAACCTAACCTATCTTTATAGGTTAGGTTAGGTTAGGTAGCCGAAAATGTGAGGTTAGGTTAGGTTAGGTAGGTTAGATAGTCGAAAAAGCATTAGTTCATGAAAACTTGGCTTATTAGGCAAATCGGGCCTTGCATAGTAGACTGAGAAGTGCGTTCTGGCTACTAGGTACGACATATATATATATATATATATATATATATATATATATATATATATATATATATGTCGTACCTAGTAGCCAGAACGCACTTCTCAGCCTAATATGCAAGACCAAATTTGCCTAATAAGCCAAGTTTTCCTGAATTAATATATTTTCTCTAATTTTTTTCTTTTGAAATGATAAAGCTACCCATTTCATTATGTATGAGGTCAATTTTTTTTATTGGAGTTAAAATTAACGTAGATATATGACCGAACCTAACCAACCCTACCTAACCTAACCTAACCTATCTTTATAGGTTAGGTTAGGTTAGGTAGCCGAAAAAGTTAGGTTAGGTTAGGTTAGGTAGGTTAGGTAGTCGAAAAACAATTAATTCATGAAAACTTGGCTTACTAGGCAAATTTGGCCTTACTTAGTAGGCTGAGAAGTGAGTTCTGGCTACTAGGTACGACATATATATATATATATATATATATATATATATATATATATATATATATATATATATATATATATATATATATATATATATATATATATATAATCTCTTGACATAATCTAGCAATCTCTCATCATGTTATGCGATAAATTGATCCATATCTCAATTACCCTATTTCTAAATCACTACTTACCAGGTTTCATATAAATGTAAAGTTATTCACTGAATGTAAATCTATACAGGAGGAATCTTGTACCTTCAAGATCCATATACATTGTCATTCGTTTAAGTGAACCTAAACGCATTTAAGTGAACTTCTTTGCCCTCTGTAGTACAGTGATCAAAAATGATATCAGAGATGTGAAAAATATAGCTGAAAATTAACATCAGGTGTACAATTACTCCCTTAAAAGATAAATCCCAGTATCCTATTGACTTTATTTCGCACAATTAGGCATTGGCTCGCTGGCTGCCAAATCCCTATTAATAATGACTGTCAGATCATTGTCGCTCTCAAAGTTCACAGTTACACCATAATCCAGTTGATATCTGGTAACCCTATTATCATTATCCAGGTTTAGAACTATACATTTTCATCATCAACTGTCTGTGAATCTTTCATCCATTTTCAAAATCTCTCGAAAGCAAATTCTATCTGCAAAGAACATTTAGATGTTTTTTGCGAATATTGAAAATTGTATGTCTGCAGAAAACAAGGCCTATTATCCGAATATAAAATAAAGGGATATAGAAAATTTCACATTGTTAGACAGGTAAGTAGATGAAGATAAGACAGGTATAGTAGTAGTAGTAGTAGTAGTAGTAGTAGTAGTAGTAGTAGTAGTAGTAGTAGGCATCCTTTAGTCTCTGCTGACTACGGAGTTGCTATCCAGAGCGCAAAGCCTGGGTAGGTCGATATGGATGTGAAGCTGTTACCCATGCAGCAGGTCTCCTCTCTCCACGTTGCTGAAATTACCCAATGAAAAGACAAATGCCAATACACATGGTTCCAGCACCGTCGCAGGAGCTGCCAGATCGAGGTCGAAATCGACAAGCCTTAGGGTTCCAACTCCGGATTTTTCCTCGAGGTTGACTCCTGAAATCTTTCCCAAAATAGAGGTATGGCCGCGAGGCAACGAAGGTTTAGAATCAGGGTTTTCCTTTCCCCCCTAGATGAGCTGCCTTCCCAGGCTAATGAGTCCCATCTACCCGAAAAAAGAACACGCACACACAAGTGTGTGTGTGTGTGTGTGTGTGTGTGTGTGTGTGTGTGTGTGTGTGTGTGTGTGTGTGTGTGTGTGTGTGTGTGTGTGTGTGTGTGTGTATTCACCTAATTGCTCTCCTAATTGTGCTTGCGGGGGTTGAGCTCTGGCTCTTTGCTGTGTGTGTGTGTGTGTGTGTGTGTGTGTGTGTGTGTGTGTGTGTGTGTGTGTGTGTGTGTGTGTGTGTGTGTGTGTGTGTGTGTGTGTGTGCGTGAGTGCATGCGTTGGCACGCGTGCGCCACACCTTGGCTTCCCTTGTTTGAATGTGTTTCCAAGAATCCTTCAGATGCATTGCCAGTGTTTGTTTAGCGTTTTGTCCATGTTTTACTTGTGTTTGGCGGCGCTTCTGTCTGTCTTTTTGACGGGTGGGTACAGGAGCTGTGCTTCTAGCTGTCTGATTAACTGTCTGTCTCTCTGTCTGTCTCCAACCCACATCAGCAACAATTAAATTACGTGAGCCATTTTATGAAACATTGCCAGTCGTGTGATGCAAGAGACGCTTCGAATTCTTAATCCTCGCTCCTTTTGCTTCACCTAATGTGCCTCCTCCTACTGCACCTGCTATATTAGGTGAAGTAGAAAGTGTAGGTGGAGAGGAGGAAGGAAGAGCTACCTTACGTAAGTTGGTGAGGGGAAGAGGTAAGAGCTACCTCAAGTGAGGGGGAAACAGGTAACCTCAGGCGAGGGTAGAAAGAGGTAAAGTACAGTAGGTTAGGTATAGGTTTGATCTATTATGCGTGGGAGGGGTTGCTTAGGTCAGATGGATGGTCAAGTAATGAATAGATCGTTTGGGTGGGGCAGATATGGGATTGATGGTCAGTTGAAGTGTTCAACTGTCTTCTACCTGTGTCCTCAAGGCCCATCAATCTCCCATTGACACCTTATCTTTTCCCTCTGGGCTTCCCTCTATTGTTTCTATCATTTCTCTCCTTCGTCTGACATAATTTGTATTTTTGCTTTCCAGTTTGCTTAAGTATGAAACTTACTTAAACATGTAAGCAAGCCTGTCGGTTATTATTTATAACAATGAAAATCTTTATTCAGGTAAAAGTACATACGTACAAGATGAGTTACACACAGAATGTAGGATTTCTAGATAGAGCCTAGTACATGTTATGCCTAGAGCCACTAATACGCACAGCGTTCTGGCCAAAGCTGGGAAGGTGGCTAGAGGAAGCACAGAAGCTCTATATACCTCGCTGAAGAGAAAATGTTTCATCTGTGATGTTTGTGCTGGCATTCACAAATTAACACTATTAACAGACCTATTGTGCATGTTAAACTGGAAAAGAGAGAGAGAGAGAGAGAGAGAGAGAGAGAGAGAGAGAGAGAGAGAGAGAGAGAGAGAGAGAGAGAGAGAGAGAGAGAGAGAGAGAGAGAGAGAGAGAGAGAGAGGAATTATCAGGGTAAAGCGCCAAGCCATTTCGACTATATAGCACTTGGAAGGGGTCAGGATAAGGATTTGGGATGGGACGGGGGGAAGGAATGGTGCCCAACCACTTGGACGGTCGGGGATTGAACGCCGACCTGCATGAAGCGAGACTTGCTCTACCGTCCAGCCCAAGTGGTAGAGATATAGTAGCTTTCCCACAGTTAAGTACATATAGTCGACGGAGTCTAAGGTATATCTGTTGGACAAAAATACACGGACAAACCTGATAAGAATGTGAAAACAGATAAGGACCACAGGAAGTTACAAGGAGGATCTTGTCAAACTCCTGGAGTAATCAGACACATGGTTGCTGGAATTCAATCCCAACAAGTGTAATCAAGGAAGACGGGTGAGGGGGTAGAGGAGACCAGAAGACATCTACACCATAAGGGGAAGGCCACTACAAGAATCAGAAAGAGAGAAATATTTGAGAGTAGTTGTAACACTAACGCAGGATACACATTCCATTCACTTGGGCTCTAAGAGATTCGAACCCTGGACCCCCACGTGTGTGAGGCCGAAGCTCTATCGACCGAGCTACTGAGTAGTCTAAATAAGGAAAAGTTTATTTCCACGGAAGTGCGGATGACAATTTTACCGGATTCACAATCATGTAGGAGTAGAAGGACCAGGTAGGAGGCCTGGTCGACGACCGGGCCGCGGGGACGCTGAGCCCCGGAAGCCCCTCAAGGTAACCTCAAGGTAAGGTATCATCGGCGGCATATTAGACGCTGGCAAATATAAGAATATCATTCAAAAACCTAAATCAGGATTCATTCACAGCAATTTACACAACGTTTGTTATCATTCTCGAACTCACACTTCCAGCGACGGCGCTGGAACCAATCATATTGGCGTTTGCCTTTCCATTGGAGACTTTCAGCGCCGTGGAGAGAGGGAAGACCTGCTGCCTGGGTAACAGCTTCTCCCCCGAATCAACCTACCCTTGTGAGGGCCACTCCAGACCAGGCCGAAACCAGAGCGCAACTCCATAGTCTCCTGAGACTGATCGATGCCTACTGTTAGACCAATATTGGAATATGTGTCACCGCCAGGGAAGCCACACCATGTGAAACATATCGCCAAAATTAGATTCCAAACCTAAGAGGGTTTAGATGCAAAGATATGCTAATGGAACTCAATTTCACAACCCACGACTCTAGAGGATAGAAGGAACAGTGTGGGGTATGATCTCAACATACAAGATACTGAGGGAAATTGATAAGATGGACAAGTATAACCTCATCAGATTGTGAGAGGGCAGGACGAGAGGATACAAGTGGAAACGAAAAACGCTAATTAGTCGATCATAAGGAGGTACGACAAGCTGTACAAGTAGTACATCCGCGTTATTAAACTACTTTGCAGTGGTTTGCAGACGATGAGTCCCAATAACGTGACTGAAGATATGAAGCCCAAAACACACATCAGAAAATGAGTAGACGACGACGTTTCGGTCCGTGCTGGACCATTATCAAGTCAATTATCAAGACGACGACATATACTCGTCTTAATAATGGTCCAGGATGGACCGAATCGTCGTGGTCTCCTCATCTTCTGGTGTGTAGTGTGCTCATCATGGAGGAGTTTCTTAAGCATAAGCCTGCTTCACACAGTATATATTTTATGCTACTACATGAATTATTCTCTGAGGAATAGATCATCTTACACTATGCTGAATTAGTTACAAAAAAGTTTTGCATAAATTATCCCCTTTTACACTGCTCTTGTGAACTGTATTTTACTATATTCTATTGTGCTCTTAATATTACTTTGCACTCAGAAATAAATATGTCCTCTAGCGATCACTTTAGGACTCAGCAGTAAGCGTCACCTGAAGCGATGATTCGTTCACTCAACAGTGTGTATGACCTCGAGTGATTACTCCAGTACTCAAGAGTAAGCGTGAACTCTAGTGATTTTTTGTTAGCTATATGGTGTAGACCATTCAATACACCTGTGTCAATAGATCCTGTTGTTGATCACTATAACTGTTGTATTAATAATAAATGCAACTCTACTGAAGAAAAAAACCCATTTCACTAAAATTGTATACATCATTGCACCATTATTTTATAAATAATGAACAGATGTAACATTTATATACGACATGATAACAGACACGATAACAGCATTGTATTTCTCATTGCAGTAATATAGTGTCCTCTTGATAGCACGTTATCATTGTCCCACTCAAGGCCTTGAGCTATGGAAGTCCCTATTCGCATAGCCCTGTTAACGATCAAAGGTTTAATGGCCACAGAGACAGACTATATTTATTAAAAGCAGCATTTTGTGCCAACATGAATAATTTCCATAAAATCTGAGTGCTCAGTGGCGCTTCATCAGCCTATCAGATCGTATAGGGAAATAATCTCTCTTTTGTTTCGTGAATTGCAAGCAAATTCTCCTCTGCATTAGCTGCAGCATCAAGCTTCATATTACTGTCAATACCCAGTGGGACGCCATTGATAACTGCCTGCATAATACAACTCTGTAATTTGCCATCCGTTAACAAAAAATTTCTATGTTTTTGCACTCTGGCTCAATGCTGAATTTCACACATTTTTGTATTACTATGAAAGCAGTAATCAGCATTACATAAAATGCTTTGAAGGTAGTTTTCATTGATTATATACATATAATCAGTGAGTTATTATACATAGTGTGTAAGTATATATATAAATGTCCCCATGGGGCTAACTTGCAGTCTTGGAGGCATGGTAAGCAGGTTGTCTAGGACAGCACGTGTTAATCTGTTGTTGTTGTTGTTGTTTCAGATTTAGCTACTCAGAACGAAGTGTCCATGTAGCACGGGCTATGGTGAGCCCGTAACGTGTTAATCTATATAGCTTACACTTATCTACAGTATAGTGTATTTTGAGATGGGTGAGAACCCCCACTTTTAACAAAAGTCCTCTGAAAGCAATAGGTAGAGAGGAACAATGGGCCCCATGCCCATGTAACAATGGGCATGGGGCCCATTGTTACAGGTTCGTGCTAATGGACTCAAGAGACCCCTTGGCGCCTGGGGTAAATGTGCACTGACATTCCTGAACAAAGTTTTGAGAGCAACTCACTTGGTAAACTAGGAGTGGCCGAAGAGCAAGTAACTAGTTTCGGGTTGATTCCCCTCAGTGTGGTGAGCCAGAGGGAAAATGCTTCCTCTGAGGGGTGTCTGAGCATCAGTTATCATATATACTCTTGAATCCCCTCCCTCATAAGCTTGCATTTTTTTTCTATGTATCAAGGATATTATTTTTTGTGATGATTTCATGCCTATTCCACAAGAAATCTTGAGGAATAACCAATCAGAAAATAACATTTATTATCCATTTATTGTTATTTTTGACTTATTATTTGAGTGGAGCTTTGGAGGATTCTTGTTGCCATTTATAACCATTGCACTTGCAATAACATGAACATTTAACTGAACAGATTGCAAACATGCTAGTAAATGTGCAAGTAATCGATTTGTTTGGAGATAACTTCCAGAACTGATCTGTTAGAACCGCAGCTGATGTATTAGAATCTATATATGTCAACTCAACACAATGTCTGTAACTCTGCGAAACCGTTCTGATTCCGAAGCAAATAATTCTGTGTTGCTTTCAGACGCCATACATATATCCTGCATACTGCAGTGAGATCCTTTTCTAAGAAAAGTATTTGAAATTAGGTGTAAACAATTTCACAAGATGCCATGTGTTGTATTTATATTGTGTCGCAACACCAGTAAAATTGGATGTTTTCGACTGTGAAATAGACGCAAACACACAATCCTCTACGGTGAGTTTTGCTTCAATTTCACTAACGAGCGTGAACTCAACTGTTTTTTTGAAGCCTCACCAATTAACAGTGGATTCACTGGAAGCAAATCATAAGCCATCATTTCCTAATTGATAAGTCTCTGTCTCTCTGCCTCTCTCTCTCTTTCTCTCTCTCTCTCTCTCTCACTCACACTCTCTCTCTCTCTCACTCACACTCTCTCTCTCTCTCTCTAGAACGTTCCCCTCAAGTCTTCTGCATAAAGCCATCAGATCCCAAGCAAGGCGATTCTGTGTTACATGCATCTAGTACCTGCCGAAATTTCATAAACTGCTGTGCCAGGAACAGTGCAATTTAAATCCTGGTAATCTTTATCCTTAGTAATCCTTTAATTACCATAGTCCTGGTAATCTTTGTCCCAATGGTCGTCCCTTCGACATCAGGATACTGAGTGCATTCAATTCAACACCAAGAATCATTGGGCTTCCTCTTACTCATTAATATATTCACAGAATAATAATAACTATAGCTACCTACTTAATTACCCTCTCACACACTGATAGAGTATTGTAGAATATAAAGTAATTGTAGTAATTACTTAAATTATGAATTAAAGTAATTGTATTTTCAAGAGCTCAACAGTCTGTGGCTGCAAATGACAACAAATAATGAATTTTGAAAAAGAGTTTTGTTAATGGATAAGTTTGGTTCTGGCTAATAGCCTTCTTTCCAGACTGTAATAGTTGAAGTTTCTCAACAGTCTACTCCAGATTTTATAAAGTGGCCATGAAAGTGTCAGCCAGATTTACTTTAGGACTTTATTTAGTTAACTGGCTCTTTATTGTGATGTAAGAACCAGCAATGTACCGTATTACGGTCTCTACGCCCTTACAATGGGAACAAATGTGAACATATTGTTCCATTTTATTTTTGTTGCTGTATTATATGACACGGGTTTCCTTGTTATTGTTCTTCTCCCTATCGTAGGAGTATACGATTTCAAGTCTAAGTTCTCGTCTATAGCTTAATAAAGTTCGTCAGGCATATTAGTGACAGCATCGTCCGCCTGAAGGTCTCTATGCGATTACATACACATGCTCATACACACACACACACACACACACACACACACACACACACACACACTAGAAATTTGTGTGTGTGAAACAAAGTAAGAAATTACCATGTTATTCCCTCCTTTGTTGTACGCACTAGACTCAGAGAGTGAGAGTGAGGGGCCAGAAGTCGGACTGGCGTTAGGTAACAACCGGAGTGCCTCAAGGATCGGTGCTGGGACCTATATTATTCCACATTTATGTAAATGACCTAATTGCAGGAATAGATTTTTTTGTTATATGTCGATGTTTGCAGTCAATGCAAAACTATTGAGGAGGGTTGAGACAGAAAATGATTGTAAGATTCTCCAAGATGTCTTAAAAAAAAAGCTTCTGAGCTGGTCAGAGAAATGGCTACTGGAGTTGAAGACTAGCAAGTGCAATGTTATGAAAAATGGGAACGAGAGCATTTTGCGCTGCATTAGCGCAAAGCAGCATCCTCCTACCTTACCTTGTGGTTATCCTGTGATGATTCCGGGGGTCAAGGTAACCGCGGCCCGGTCTCTGACCAGGCCTCCTGGTTAATGGACTGGTCAACCAGGCTGTTGAACGCGGCTGCTGGCAGCCTGACGTATGAAGCACAGCCTGGTTGATCACGTATTCATTGGAGGTGTTTATCGAGTTCTCTCTTCAACACTGTGAGGGGTCGGCCAGTTATGTCCCTTATGTGTATTGGAAGCGTGTTGAACAGTCTCGGGCCTCTGACGTTGATAGTTCTCTCTTGAACACTGTGAGGGGTCGGCCAATTATGTCCCTTATGTGTAGTGGAAGCGTGTTGAACAGTCTCGGGCCTCTGATGTTGATAGTTCTCTCTTGAACACTGTGAGGGGTCGGTCAGTTATGCCCCTTATGTGTAGTGGAAGCGTGTTGAACAGTCTCGGGCCTCTGATGTTGATAGTTCTATCTTGAACACTGTGAGGAGTCGACCAGTTATGCTCCTTATGTGTAGTGGAAGCGTGTTGAACAGTCTCGGGCCTCTGATGTTGATAGTTCTCTCTTGAACACTGTGAGGAGTCGACCAGTTATGCTCCTTATGTGTAGTGGAAGCGTGTTGAACAGTCTCGGGCCTCTGATGTTGATAGTTCTCTCTTGAACACTGTGAGGGGTCGGCCAGTTATGCCCCTTATGTGTAGTGGAAGCGTGTTGAACAGTCTCGGGCCTCTGATGTTGATAGTTCTCTCTTGAACACTGTGAGGAGTCGACCAGTTATGCTCCTTATGTGTAGTGGAAGCGTGTTGAACAGTCTTGGGCCTCTGATGTTGACAGAGTTCTCTCTCAGAATACCTATTGCACTTTCTCCCATGCTCTCCTCCCACCAACACGACACTAATGCTCCCAACAAAATATCTCAATACAAAACTTTATAATTAAATTATTGTTAACGGGGAAGAAAACGCTGTATTTCAGCATAGATTAGCAATAGTGAAGTTTCCCCTTGAACGGTAGAGAGAGATAACATAAAAAGCGTTAGAAAACGGTGGTACTGAAAAGTTTTTCATCATAGTAATAAAACTGAGTAATGTGAGCTTTATTATACCTGGCCTGAACGGCGACAGTTGGGGCGGCGGCGGTAATAGTCATGTTCTGCATTTATTAAGTAGATTAAATGCAGTCGTGCTCAACCGTTTTTAATTTGCTAGTAGTTATAAAAAAAAAAAAATCTCGATTTTGGAGAGAGAGAGAGAGAGAGAGAGAGAGAGAGAGAGAGAGAGAGAGAGAGAGAGAGAGAGAGAGAGAGAGAGAGAGAGAGAGAGAGAGAGAGAGAGAGAGACAGAGAGACAGAGAGACAGAGAGAAAGAATTATCAAGGGAAAGCGCCAAGCCATTACTAGAAGGAGTGAGAAAAGACGCTATAAGACCTCTATCGAATATATCTCCAAGGAACAACGCATTCTTTCCGGACTGGTAAGTTCGGTCGAGGGAAAAAAACCCAGAAGGTTCCCTCCCAGCCTTTTATATCACCCTCTCCATCTCACTCTATCGGCAGGGAAATGATCGATGATCCCCTCCCTCTGTGGTGATGTGCAACACATAATGCTTCCCCCTTCCATCTCTTCCATATGATGTGACGGACAACATGGATCTTCCTCTACAATTCGTTTCAGTTACCGGACCAAAGGGAGCCGGACCATCTTCCTGTGTGATGTCCCAGACATAAGTGACCCCCTCCTATCCTGTAGTATGAGGTCTAGGACACAAGGGTGCGTCCTGCCTCTATTATTATGTCCAGGACACAAGGGTGCCCCTGCCTCTCTCCATTATCATGTCCAGGACACAAGGGTGCCCCTGCCTCTCTCCATTATCATGTCCAGGACACAAGGGTGCCCCTGCCTCTCTCCATTATCATGTCCAGGACACAAGGGTGCCCCTGCCTCTCTCCATTATCATGTCCAGGACACAAGGGTGCCCCTGCCTCTCTCCATTATCATGTCCAGGACACAAGGGTGCTCCTGCCTCTCTCCATTATCATGTCCAGGACACAAGGGTGCCCCTGCCTCTCTCCATTATCATGTCCAGGACACAAGGGTGCCCCTGCCTCTCTCCATTATCATGTCCAGGACACAAGGGTGCTCCTGCCTCTCTCCATTATCATGTCCAGGACACAAGGGTGCCCCTGCCTCTCTCCATTATCATGTCCAAGACACAAGGGTGCCCCTGCCTCTCTCCATTATCATGTCCAGGACACAAGGGTGCCCCTGCCTCTCTCCATTATCATGTCCAGGACACAAGGGTGCCCCTGCCTCTCTCCATTATCATGTCCAGGACACAAGGGTGCCCCTGCCTCTCTCCATTATCATGTCCAGGACACAAGGGTGCCCCTGCCTCTCTCCATTATCATGTCCAGGACACAAGGGTGCCCCTGCCTCTCTCCATTATCATGTCCAGGACACAAGGGTGCCCCTGCCTCTCTCCATTATCATGTCCAGGACACAAGGGTGCCCCTGCCTCTCTCCATTATCATGTCCAGGACACAAGGGTGCCCCTGCCTCTCTACATTATCATGTCCAGGACACAAAGGGCGTCCCTGCCTCTCCCCATTAAGACGTCTAGGACACAAGGGTACGTCCTGCCTCTCTCCAGTAAGACGTCTAGGACACAAGGGTACGTCCTACCTCCCTCCAGTAAGACGTCTAGGACATTGCAGTGTGTTCTTGCATAGAGTTCTACAACGAATTCTCTCGTAAAGTTCTGCATTGCATTCCCTCGTAGACTTCTATAACGCATTTTCCCCTTGACGTTCTACAGTTTGTTATCCTGTAAAGTTCTACAGTGTGTTATCCTGTAAAGTTCTACAGTGTGTTATCCTGTAAAGTTCTACAGTGTGTTATCCTGTAAAGTTCTACAGTGTGTTATCCTGTAAAGTTCTACAGTGTGTTATCCTGTAAAGTTCTACAGTGTGTTATCCTGTAAAGTTCTACAGTGTGTTATCCTGTAAAGTTCTACAGTGTGTTATCCTGTAAAGTTCTACAGTGTGTTATCCTGTAAAGTTCTACAGTGTGTTATCCTGTAAAGTTCTACAGTGTGTTATCCTGTAAAGTTCTACAGTGTGTTATCCTGTAAAGTTCTACAGTGTGTTATCCTGTAAAGTTCTACAGTGTGTTATCCTGTAAAGTTCTACAGTGTGTTATCCTGTAAAGTTCTACAGTGTGTTCTATTGTTGAGACCTACCAAGAGTAGAATTTTTTTTTCTGTTAAAGTTGTTTTCTGTTTTCTGTTTTCTGTTTTCTGTTTTCTGTTTTTCTGTTCTGTTTGTTTCTGTATGGTTAAAGGAAAATGTTTTATTTTATAAGTTTTTACTGAGGAAGTCGACTAAAAATATCAAATTGTGTGGCTTATCGAGGCTGTGAGTAGCAAAATATTAATGATTTATGAACAGGGAGGCTGCCTGGATTAGTGTGTGGCTGGATAAGACTTCGAGGATTAGTGTGTGGCTGAATAAGACCTCCAGGATTAGTGTGTGACTGGATAAGACCTCCTGGATTAGTGTGTGGCTGGATAAGTCTTCCTGGATTAGTGTGTGTCTTGATAAGACCTCGAGGATTAGTGTGTAGCTGGATAAGACCTCCTGGATTAGTGTGTGGCTGGATAAGACCTCCTGGATTAGTGTGTAGCTTGATAAGACCTCCAGGATTAGTGTGTGGCTGGATAAGACCTCCTGGATTAGTGTGTAGCTTGATAAGACCTCCAGGATTAGTGTGTGGCTGGATAAGACCTCCAGGATTAGTGTGTGGCTGAATAAGTCTTCCTGGATTAGTGTGTGGCTGGATAAGACCTCCAGGATTAGTGTGTGGCTGGATAAGTCTTCCTGGATTAGTGTGTGGCTTGATAAGACCTCGAGGATTAATGTGTGAATGAATAAGACCTCGAGGATTAGTGTGTAGCTTGATAAGACCTCGAGGATTAGTGTGTGGCTGAATAAGACCTCCTGGATTAGTGTGTAGCTTGATAAGACCTCGAGGATTAGTGTGTGGATGAATAAGACCTTCAGGATTAGTGTGTGGCTGAATAAGTCTTCCTGGATTAGTGTGTGGTTGAATAAGACCTCGAGGATTAGTGTGTAGCTGGATAAGACCTCGAGGATTAGTGTGTAGCTGGATAAGACCTCCTGGATTAGTGTGTGGCTGAAAAAGTCTTCCTGGATTAGTGTGTGGCTGGAGAAGAATGCTTTATTTTACATAATCTTCCTGCATTCGTCTCTGCTTTCCTGTCTGCCTGTTTATTTACCATTTTCTCATCCATTACATCCTCTTTCCCCTCCTCTCTCCCTGTCTTATTTGGTCTACCGTCTCGTCTCACTCTTGCATGCTTCTCTGTCTGCCTACCTGTCAGCTTTTCTATCAGCTCCAAAAGTCAGTCCTGCTTTCTTGCATCGTGTTATCCTGTCTCTCGCGTTCTCTAATTTTCTTCTCTTCCCTCGTGCTCTGTCTCTTCCTTAGCTACAGGGTCTGTCTATCTTTTTGTCTGTGTATCTGTCTGTCTGTCTCTTTGTCATTTGATAAATTATTGTATATAATTCTTATGTATTTTGAGAGTAAAAAATTCCTCCGGCATTCTAAATCAAGCTTCTTCAAGGATTTAAAATATATTAAAAAGCTGCGGAAGTGAAGGCTCAGAGAACATAAGCTGAGAGAACTGCAGGTTGGTCGAGACATAAGCTGAGAAAGTGTAGGCTGGCCGTGGTATAAGCTGAGGGTAAGTGCCAGCTGATTGAAGCTTAAGCTGAGGGGAAGGACAGGCTAGTTGAGCCTAGAGGGAATGGAGGTATTTCGGAACAGAAACTAGCCTGAGTGCAGGTTGGGACCATGGCAGGGTTGCAATGTGGCAAGCTGGCACTGTGGCAAGCTGGCACTGTGGCAAGCCGGCACTGTGGCAAGCCGGCACTGTGGCAAGCCGGCACTAGTGATGGCCGCATAAAATCTAAAAGTCAGACGAGGCGGCGGTACGAGCTTTTAAAATTCCGATAACAAGGTCACAAATTGACTCCTTCACTCGGGCCTCGTGTGCAAAATTGTATCGCTCTTAGTGGGCCCCAACTCTCCTTATAGAAGCCAATTTATATAAAAGTCTAGTTATATATTTCATTTGTATTTTAAATACCAGACTTCATCTGCTTTATATATGTATATTTATATGTATATGACAGTGTCAGATCATGAAGGAAGGATTAAGACTTTCCTTAAGTACTTTCGTATTTAATCTTTCCTGCGTGGCCTGACACTGTTACATTGCTCATCACGTGTTAAATAAAATTAATAAAAAAAATAGGGATGTTAGGAGAGGAAAATAATAAAGTCTTCAATGAGAATCCACAAGGTTTTTTCTGGATATTCTTTATTTTCTTCTTCGAGGCTATGGGTCCCTACAATTGCACCCGAGGTGCAAGAATATATATATATATATATATATATATATATTCTCTCTCTCTTTCTCTCTCTCTCTTTCACTCCCCCCCACGCCTCCTCTTCTTCTCTTTATCTCTCTCTTTATTCTCTCCAGCTCTTTCCTTATCTTCCTCTCTTATCCTTATCTCTAGCATAATGCAAGTCAAGGAGAATGGATCAAAATTCAGTAGATGAGTTTTAGAGAAAAACTTCGACAGATCAAAAGCATGTGGACTCCTTTGCCTCATCGGGGTAGACAGGTGACTGTAGCAGCCCCGTCTAAATCATTACATTATGAACTTATCCTGAAATTTGCCTAATACGCTGATGGGAAAGCACTGGCTTAGAAAGCTTACTTCATAACGCTTTCTGGTGCCCATAATATACCATTATAAGATTTTACTTAAAGGAGCCCGGCAGCAGGGTAGCGAAATGGTGTGTTTTGATACTAGACCAAATATTTTATATTTTATTTTTGTATATATTTACTATTAACTTGTATTAGTCTTGTGGGATGAGTATTTGATTTATTCGTGTTAGGTAAGATTTTAATTAGTAAATCGTTAAGTTAAATCAAATCATTTGATTTAATGACTTGAAATTATAGATTTTGCTAATTAGCTTTAATAGTTAATTATATATTAGCCTTAATAGTTAATTATTATATTAGCCTTAATAGTTAATCAATATATTAGTCTTAATAGTTAATTATTATATTAGTCTTAATAGTTAATTATTATATTATCCTTAATATAATTAGGGTTAATAACATTTTGTGTAGTTATTAGCTAGTCATTTAACGTAACCAGCCGAGGAGAACAGTTAGTTCACAAAGGTATATGTCGCTTCGTGATTCTTAATCAAATGGTTTGTGTGATAAACCAGGTTAACTTTGATTTGAAAAATACAATAAAACGTCACAGATAATTCGTGTGGAAAACCTACATTCGTAGAACAATCCGTACTTTACTAGCAAAAGTAACCTGCAGGCAAGTCAACCACTGGTACTATCTCTCTGTCACTAAGCACATTATCCCTGCCGCAAGAAATCTCTTTCCTCTACACGAGGTTTTGTTGACCTAAACACACCTTATTAATTTGACGACCTCACTAAACCCAAGCAGAATCGAGACAAAGATCACAATCCTGTTTAATTTCACAATTCCTGTTTCCTGCCACAGTTCCTGTTTCCTGCCAATGATCACAATTCCTGTTTCCTATCAAGATCCTGTTTATTATTAATACACATTTGGTTTCCTTGATTAAAAACACATTATGGTATGACTAGAGAGTAAATTGTGAGTAAGGGTATTTATAATTTTTATGAAGGTACTATTCAGACCAAATGCAATTTCGGGATATTGACGATAAGCAAGTGTGAGAACGGGGTTGATTTCGGCAGTGTTTAATCGTTCGAAACGGAGTTAACAGTTAACAGTTAAGTTTTATGTATAAATAGAGTAAGTAGCGTAGTCGGTGGTGCCCGGGTCGACCCTAAGCTCAGACCCCCACCTATACACCCTTACCTGTCTTCCCCCCCCCCCTCCATAAAAACATACAGCCTCCTCATCTCCCTGACCCCATACACCCACCCACCCGATCTTCCACAAACTCTCACCCTCCATGAAAACCCCACAATACACTTTCCCACTCTCGCCACATCACTGTAACCAGTTTACACTATACACATTCTTCATCGCTACAAGAATCTACACATCTACTCCATTTCTGTCCACAGACACCGTCCCCGTCTCTCTCATATCCACTCTCCCTGTCTTGCAACACTCACCCGTCAATTCTCACCCCGTCCCTCTCTCTCAATCTCAACACAGGCACGATCCATGTCTCGTTTCATCCCTGTAACCATTTTCTCATCATATTTCCTTCATTTCTGTAAACATCTACAAATCATATCCATCTTCAGTTACACACACACCATCACTATCTTCACATGCACATACTCGCCACATATCCCCTTATCAGAAAACATTTTCACAACACGCTATCTTCATCGCTGTAATCAAACGGTTGTGCCCAGATAACAATTCTGTCGTGCTGATGATGAGCCACAATAACGTGGTTAAACATACGACGACCAAACTACTCATCAGAGAGGAAACGACGACGTTTCGGTCCGTCCTGGACCATTCTCAAGTCGATTCTCAAGTCATAATCGACTTGAGAATGGTCCAGGACGGACCGAAACATCGTCGTCCCTTCACCTTCTAGTGTGTGGTCTGGTCAACATAAATCACCTACACGCACGTTCCAATTCGCGCCACAAACTGTAATGTTGTCGTTTAACAAGACGAAATATAAGATAAATTAGATGTCCACTAATTTCCTAGAAGAGGAACTTTTTCTCAAACTTGTGAGCAATATCAAATTGTCATCCACACTTCCGAGGAAATGAACCTCAGTAGATAGAGCTTCGGCTTCACTCGCGTGGAGTCCAGGGTTCGAGACCCATACAGCCCAAATGAATGGAAGATTGTGAGGTCTCAAGGAGCCATTAGGAACGTCATCAAAATATTAACAATAGCGTTGTTGGTGTACACAACATCGCAAACCTTACCAGTATTAAAAAGATAAGGGCTCATGGTATTGGGGGGTGCTATACTAAGCTGGATTAGGGCATAGCTATACCGAAGGAAACAGAAAATGGGGAAGTATGGACTCCTTCCTTCCCTAGCACCAGCTGTAGCTGTATTGCTTGTAATTACAACTTCTCAACAACCGGCGTTTAGCGTTAGCGGGAGGTTGTCCTCGACACTGCTAGCGGGAGGTTGTCCTCGCCACTGCTAGCGGGAGGTTGTCCTCGACACTGCTAGCGGGAGGTTGTCCTCGACACTGCTAGCGGGAGGTTGTCCTCGACACTGCTAGCGGGAGGTTGTCCTCGACACTGCTAGCGGGAGGTTGTCCTCGACACTGCTAGCGGGAGGTTGTCCTCGACACTGCTAGCGGGAGGTTGTCCTCGACACTGCTAGCGGGAGGTTGTCCTCGACACTGCTAGTGGGAGGTTGTCCTCGACACTGCTATAGGTGGAGTGCCACTCACGTGTACTGGTAAGGGCTGACTGTCTGCCAGAAAGAACCGCACCACTATCACAGGTTAATGTTACATCATTTTCCAAGCATCACTGACGACTGCTGGAGCTAGAATGACCAAACCGGGTCACCAATAGTGTGGTATATCACTCACTATCAAATAGGCAGTAACTCCTTGCATACAGCCCCCCGCTTCTGTGCCAGGTAAGTCCACTACGGGCTCACCATAGCCCGTGCTACTTGCCCCGCTCCTGTGCCAGGTAAGTCCACTACGGGCTCACCATAGCCCGTGCTACTTGGAACTTGTTCCGAGTAGCTAAATCTATAACAACAACAACATATCCTTATCCCAGTTGCTTCCTGCCATCAGAGCTGTTAACGAGGGGTTCAGCCCATGGAACAATCTCCCCCGAGACCGTCGCAATTCATAAAAAAAATATATATGATTGGGGCTCTATAGTCCAGGACTTTGGACTGAGCGCAGAGAGGGACGAGGATCGATCATCCTCACTCTATGACCCCTGAGAACCGAGTATCATTCTGCGTCTTGTGTCATTCTGATGACGTAATGCTACTGTAATCTCTAGATCTTGTAATAGCGTGAGGTTCCCTGGAAACACAAACCGAAACTGTCTCTATTTTCCGCTTGTTACATCTTGTAATAAAGTTGTTACATCTTGGCTTAACGTGTTTATGACGTATTAGAACGTTGTTACAACTTGCTATATTGGTTGTTATAACTGGTTAGGTGGTGTTAAAACTTGTTCGAACGTTGTACCAACGTCGTAATTTCGGTATGTGTTTGGCGGGTTACGCCTTAAATATAGTCAACCAGCCAATTTGCTCTTGTTTTAAGACGCATGACAACTTTTTATTTAGTAAAAGTTTTTTTTGCAGAGGTACACATAATAAAAAATAATTTATTACTTCCGGGAAATTAAACAAATTGGCCTAGCAGTGAACCTTTGTAATTCTCATTAAAATAAATGTTGGTAATTTAACCTGTGATTGATGTGCTCTATAACGTGACTTTATTGATTACTATTATCCAGGTCGACCCCTAATCCGGAGTTTGAGTCATTTACGTGAACACTCATGACTACATGAGTAATTCACGTCCACATTAGTAGAGGAATCTACCATTACATCTACATCTACATTAGTAGAGGAATCTACTTTTAAATCTACATTAGTAGAGGAATCTACTTTTAAACCTACATCTACATTAGTAGAGGAATCTACTTTTAAATCTACGTTAGTAGAGGAATCTACTTTTACACCTACATCTACATTAGTAGAGGAGTCTACTTTTAAATCTACATTAGTAGAGGAATCTACTTTTACACCTACATCTACATTAGTAGAGGAATCTACTTTTAAATCTACATTAGTAGAGGAATCTACTTTTACATCTACATTAGTAGAGGAATCTACTTTTACATCTACATCTACATTAGTAGAGGAATCTACCATTACATTTACTCTAGTGCATTGCTGACAACATCAATGAACAAAGTAGCA
Organism: Procambarus clarkii; assembly: GCF_040958095.1. Taxonomy (NCBI): domain Eukaryota; kingdom Metazoa; phylum Arthropoda; class Malacostraca; order Decapoda; family Cambaridae; genus Procambarus; species Procambarus clarkii. The sequence continues at coordinate 20,899,317 of NC_091205.1, forward strand.
ATTTCTCACGATTCTGTTAACATTAATTCCAGTTTTCCTGCTCTCAGTAACACACAGACTCAGGATAAGTGTTTCGTAAGGCCTTAGAGCAGGATACGTCGCCATCGCTCGGGGGTTATTCATCAAGAGAAGTAGGACCTAACATAGGAAGAAGGGAGTGCAACATCGCCGTTGCAGGGAGAGGAGGAGGAGGAGGAGAAGAAGGAAGGGACGGGGGGGGGGGGGGGTGTGATGACAACCTCAATAACAACAGTAACAGTAGCACTAGCAGCAACGGTAGCAGTAACGGTATCAGCAACAGTATCGTCAACGCCCTGTGCGGCGCCACTGGGGTCCATACATAAAGATATGCGAATTTGCAACAATCGTATTGTGTTTATTAAGTCATCTCACTAAACATTAGGTTCATACTACAGTTTTACTGAACCGAGCTTTAGTGCCCAATCAGCACCGTCTCTCCACCCCCCCCCATACGCTTCCCTCACCTCTTACGGTAGTTTTGATTGATAAACTCTTCCACCACCCTTGGGAGCCGGTCGGCCGAGCGGATAGCACGCTGGACTTGTGATCCTGTGGTCCCTGCTTCGATCCCGGGCGTCGGCGAGACACAATGGGCAGAGTTTCTTTCACCCTATGCCCCCTGTTACCTAGCAGTAAAATAGGTACCTGGGTGTTAGTTAGCTGTAACGGGCTGCTTCCTGGGGGTGGAAGCCTGGTCGAGGACCGGGCCGCGGGGACACTAAAAGCCCCGAAATCATCTCAAGATAACCGCAAGAAAACCCTTCGCTACTCATCTCTTCAATCACCTTTCACCAAAATATGACGATTTCTGGCTGGAGAAACACTTCGACATTTACCGTCAGGAATAACTTTCTCTTATCCTGTGGCTATGGGATGTAGGCAGCAGTCAACACATCTCCTCTATATGATCTGGAGCAACGTATCAATCAACTAACACAGGGTCACACAACTAACACAGCTCAACATATACTTGGCCCATATAATTATTGTGTTCCTGGTTCCCTACAGGAGTTTCTGAGCACAATTGACCAGACCACACACTAGAAAATGAAAGGACGACGACGTTTCGGTCCGTCCTGGACCATTCTCAAGTCGATTGCGAATTTATTCTCACTAGCCATTCTCACAATAGACTTGAAAATGGTCCAGGACGGACCGAAACGTCGTCATCCCTTCATTTTCTAGTGTGTGGATTGCTCAACATACGTCAGCCACGTTATTGTGACTCATCGCCTGCTTCTGAGCACAGTATCGTGTCTCAGTATCCTGTTCCATTCCATATTTTTTTTTTTTTGAGATATATACAAGAGTTGTTACATTCTTGTACAGCCACTAGTACGCGTAGCGTTTCGGGCAGGTCCCTGGAATACGATCCCCGCCGCGAAGAATCGTTTTTTCATCCAAGTACACATTTTACTGTTGCGTTAAACAGAGGCTACAGTTAAGGAATTGCGCCCGGTAAATCCTCCCCGGCCAGGATACGAACCCATGACATAGCGCTCGCGGAACGCCATGCGAGTGTCTTACCACTACACCAAGGAGCATATTTTGTATCTTGTCCTCCCACATGTTTCTCTGTGTATAACACCACTACGGGCTCACCATAGCCCGTGCTACTTGGAACTTTGCTCCAGGTAGCGAGTCTTTAACAACAAGAACATGTTTCTCTGTGATTCTGACGCCTATCATTACAGCGAGGAATTATTTGATCTGATAAATATTTACGCCTTTACTCTACATCTTCCTACATCTGTCACGTGTACATATATGCCCCAAGACACACCTGCTTAATTCTTAATTATCTCCTCTCCGCAGGTGTGTCGGCGCGTCGTCATGAATGGGTCCACGAGTATAGTAAACACCCCAGGGCTGCCAACCTAGCCGAGATCACACCAGACCAACAGAATAACACTGAGGTGATGGCTCAGGTTGGCAGCACTGCCACCATCAAATGTTACACACACTTCTTAGGAGACGAGACGGTAAGTGCCTCTTGTTTGTGTGTTAGTGTACTCTTAGCTCTTTGTTATCCTAGCTCTGTGTACTCTTAGCTCTTTGTTATCCTAGCTCTTTGTTATCCTAGCTCTGTGTACTCTTAGCTCTTTGTTATCCTAGCTCTGTGTACTCTTAGCTCTTTGTTATCCTAGCTCTGTGTACTCTTAGCTCTTTGTTATCCTAGCTCTTTGTTATCCTAGCTCTTTGTTATCCTAGCTCTTTGTTATCCTAGCTCTGTGTACTCTTAGCTCTTTGTTATCCTAGCTCTTTGTTATCCTAGCTCTGTGTACTCTTAGCTCTTTGTTATCTTAGCTCTTTGTTATCCTAGCTATTTGTTATCCTAGCTCTGTGTACTCGTAGCTCAGTGTTATCCTAGCTTAGTGTACTCCGCGAGAGAGAGAGCGAGAGAGAGAGTGAGAGAGAGAGAGAGAGAGAGAGAGAGAGAGAGAGAGAGAGAGAGAGAGAGAGAGAGAGAGAGAGAGAGAGAGAGAGAGAGAGAGAGAGAGAGACAGACAGACAGACAGACAGACAGAGAGACAGAGACAGAGACAGAGACAGAGAGACTGACCGAGATAAACATAAAACTGAACAACTCCCGAAGACATGTACCTAAAGGTTATACAGTTCAGTAAACAATAATAAATCCAATTACGCGGATCTGAGGCAAAGTACGCTCTATGCGATCATTCTGGCTGAATCTCCATAATTAATTAATATATATCGCTACTGTACAGGCGAATTTTGCAATGCAAACAGTATTCGTTATTAATTATTAAGGTTACAGGTTGGTGAAGCGGAAACGAGACCGTAGCGAGGGTGGGTTTGGGATCAAAGAGCGGGTCGGCCTCCACTCTCATTACTGCAGGAGCAAGGTGTGTAAAAGCCTTCACCTGCGCTGCTGCACCTTGCTGATCACTCTCTCGTAATTAACATGATACATACACACATACACACACACACACACACACACACACACACACACGCACACACACACACACACACACACACACACACACACACACACACACACACACACACACACACCGATAGCTGGAAAGGCGGGATCCAAGAGTCAATGCTCGATCCTGCAAGCACAAATAGGTGAGTACAAATAGGTGAGTACACACACACACTTAAATGGAATGCATTAGGAAGTGATGTGGTGGAGGCTGACTCCATACACAGCTTCAAGTGTAGATATGATAGAGCCCAATAGGCTCAGGAACCTGTACCCCTGTTGATTGACGGTTGAGAGGCCGGACCAAAGAGCCAGAGCTCAACCCCCGCAAGCACAATTAGGTAAGTACACACTCACATACACAAGATCTGTTTTGACCTGACCAGGATTCGAACCTACGCAGACCGGGATCATTCCCTTGGCATACAGAGTACTGTAACCACTGGTGTAGTGGTTACAGTACCTTGGACGGTCGGAGGTGATCTCAGGTGACAAGCTAAATTTTAGTGAAATAATGTATTTGTTGTATTTTGCAACAAATGCATTAATACATTAATACATTTGTTTGTGTATTTGAAAATGCAGAGTGTGCTTTCTCTTATAGGATGATAATTTTTTGTTGTATTATATATATTTGGTATTTTTTATTGAATGGAAACTAACGGAAATTTTATCAAAGCTAACTAAGTCAGTTATTCATGTTTGGTAATGCAATAAATAAATTTTATGAAAGAACTAATTTGGAAAGGCATATTTGAAAATAACGAAAGTCGCTCTGCCTGTTAGGCAAATTGGGCTTACTAACAATATTGCGAGCTTCGATACACCATTGTTGAACTTGCAAGCTGGACTTAGAGCAGTCGCCTGTCAAGGACTTAATCACAGAAAATATGAACACGGTGAATCACAAATCAGGATGGACTTTAAAAGGCCAAACTGACGTCATGAGAATAACCAGATCAAGAGGTCAAATCACCGTCCAATTGCTCAAAAAATCGTGTGTAAAACGTATGAACGTGAGTTCTATTCTAAATACATTTCAATACAATACAATACAATACAATACAATTTTATTTAGGTAAGGTACATACATACAATAAATATTTACAAGAATTGTTTGACTTATAGGTATAGCTAGTACATACAATGCCTAAAGCCACTATTACGCAAAGCGTTTCGGGCATCCTAAATATCCGGGCATCGGGCATATTTCCTGATAATAAATCTATTTGTATGAGAGAAGGCCTTTACAATCCAATGGCGACGTTTACCCCATGTTAATGGTGAAAAGGGGCACCCTGTAGCCACACACACAAACACACACACACTCACACACACTCACACACACTCACTCACACACACACACACACACACACACACACACACACACACACACACACACACACACACACACACACACACACACACCCTGACATGATGGATCTCTACACAGCTACAACTCTTGTATAACAAACCTACATAATTCACAATCAGTCACCCTATAGAGCGGCCCTTATGTTCATGTTCGGTATTCAATGTCTTTCTCTTGAGTCCTGAACTGAAAATATTGATGTTCTAGGTTTAACAGTCTATAAAAAGAGTTGGGTTACATGGAAATTTGTATATGTGTGTATATATATATAGGATCATACATGAATGTATGATCCTATATATATATATATACACACATATAAATTTCCATGTAACCCAACTCTTTTTATAGACTGTTAAACCTAGAACATCAATATTGATGTATTGATTGATCAATATTCATGTATGATGCTATAGGATCATACATGAATGTATGATCCTATAGCATCATACATGAATGTATATGTAAACATATACATTCGAATATAAAATACCTCATATATGTTGTGTATACTAGCTGACGGTGCAGTATACTGCTCATACATCACAAATTAAGATCACCTTGTTGGCTAGATTTATTATACAAAATAAGGCACCATTAAAGATGACTTATTTTCTCTTCACACAACGAGACAATCACCATAGTCATCTTGACCAGGAAGGTATAAATAATGGGTGGAGATTGGACATAGCAGAAGCACTTAACAGTGAACAGTCTCATCCAGTTATCTATGGAAAGCTAACACCTAGGTACTGTATTAACAGAGTAATTCTAATCAAATACTGCAGTGTACAGAGTGGAGTAGGTGGTGTACTTGTGTTCAGGGGGAAGGGGGGGGGGTTGTGTACTTGTTTACAAGGTGGAGTGGGTGGTTCACTTGTGTACAGGATGTGGTGGGTGGAGTGCAGGACTTTCAGTACAACAGAGTGGGTTATACTGATATACCAACGGCGGGGTATATAGTGTACATTTACTATATACATGTATGTATGATCATACGTCATACAAATTACCACAAGGCCAGATTGGACATAATCATACACAAGATCGGGTGTATGGTGCCCTTATCCACACACACCTGAGAGAGTTTTACACTCTTATACACCTGGACCAGGATGAACACATCTGACGTGTAACTAGTGTGTTGGCTGTACATAAATATCCCGATCAGACTGGAGGTAGTCATACTAGAGAGATGCCCAACTCCCCACTGCACTAAATATTACAGAACAGATCTCTAATCCTGTGCAATGATGTTAGAAGAAAATGAATAAATGCTGGTAACTATTACTAACGAATGGAGCAGTTATTCACAGAAAATGGGAACACGGTGACAGAAATCAATCAAAATAAGTCATCTTTTACCTCGTCTATGGTTGAATATAATAAATAATTAAAATATTTACGAAACTACAGGAGCATGGAGATGCAAAAGCAGGGGACTCGACAAAGCAAATAGATGTAATTTTGTTGACCAGACCACACACTAGAAATTGAAGGGACGACGACGTAATCGACTTGAGAATGGTCCAGGACGGACCGAAACGTCGTCGTCCCTTCAATTTCTAGTGTGTGGTCTGGTCAACATACTTCAGCCACGTTATTGTGACTCATCGCCTGTAGATGTAACTTTCTCACAGTGAGCTATAGTTCCGCTGCTTCATAATCCCAAAACAGGCTGAAGTGTAAATAATTCCACTTTTAATGTTTTCATTTGGCGTCTGAGCCACAGGGAGCTTAGGAGAAGCAAGAAAGAAGGGACCACGCAAAAAAGCGCTAACAGGAGGGGGGAAGTTGTAATTGGTTAGCAGTGATTGGAGAGTCGTAATTGTGGTCAAGTGATTTCTTTCCTGTCGCGCGACTTCTCTCATTCTAGCTATTTGAGTCTTTCACTTTCTTTATATGTCTCATCTTCTTCACTCTCCTTATTCACTAAAGTATGCGAGCAACAGACCGAGGAGGATTTCTCATCCCAACATGTCAATCCTTAGAGACACGATCGATCTAGGATTTATAATCGAATCCAAATCTTTAAGAATATTGTTATTTTCACATATAAAGGCGATCGAGAAAAATTACCCCGGTTACTTTCAAACCAATCATTCGTCTCGTGATATATCTAATGAGCTGTTTTTTCTTCAGGAGACGAGACAAAATGGCATTGAATTACGTTAGAGACCTGATTTGATTTTGAAAACAAAAAAAACAAGGGTTTATGGGAACTTTGCATGACGAGGCTGGTGAGTGCGACTGGAAATTTCTGACTGAAAATTGGTGATAAGAAAGTGGTGACTGGAGAGGACCGACTGGCAGGTGGCATTTAGAAAGTCGCGACCGAACTTCCGACTGGAAAGAAGCGACGTAACAGAACCAGATGACTGAACAGTGGCGACTGATAAGTAGCGACTGGATACCTCCGACTGGGAGGTGGCGACAGCCTGAACGACTGCATGACTGCCGAGCTTTAAACTTCCGTAATCAATAACAACAACTTTCCCCATAAAAGTAATATATTTCTTAATGCCAGTTTGAAGGATGTGGCGCTCTGAAGTCTCATAATTTCCGGCCTTCGGCGTCCCAGTTCATCCTGCAAGTCTGTGGCTCTCACAGTTCCCACAGCTCGTCTTCTTGGGTAAAGTGATTAATTCAAGACTCTCTCACTCTCGCTCTCACTCTCACTCTCACTCTCACTCTCACTCTCGCTCTCACACTACCTGGATGTTAGACTAGATATTTGCGAAGGTCTGAAAGCATAACACGGTTCTTCTAATAGTCTACTTGTAAACTGGACAGTGAACCTTTGTTCTAATAAGAGAATTATTCTCGTTATACTTTTATTGTATTATAAAACGATGGTTTAAAAAAAGTCTATGGGAAATTAGTTTTCTTCAATGCAGCCCACGTTTTCTTTCATATGAAATTTTTGGCGATACTTAATCGTTCTCAAATTTCAGATTTCACATGTTTAAGCATAATACAATATTTTAACATAATAAAACCTAACCAAACTTAGACTAATCTAATTTAACCTAACCTAATCTAACCTAACCTCAACCTAACTATGTCGTTATCATGTCTCCTCGAGTCTTATCTTTCTCACAATGTGGTTCACCTTCATTATCCTTCCTTCATTGTTTAATTTTCGTAATTTTTACGAAAATTAAGTGGGATTGGGTGGTTATAAATAGGAGCTGCCTCGTATGGGCCAATAGGCCTTCTGCAATTACCTTTGTTCTTATGTTCTTATATTCTTATGTATTTTAAGAATGCGCCTGTTTACATAAATTTAAAATTTGGCTTATTGAGTTCCCCCAAAGTAAACAACTGTTTTTTTTCCAAGGATGCAACTAACAACAGTTACCTAAATCCAGATCACCTATTTACTGCTTGGTGACTCAGGTGAATCAGGTGAAGGGAAACGTGCTCAAACGTCCCTGTCCTGCCTGCTGGAATGAAACGCAGGCAGCCCTCTTGGTCGTGTCTCAAGGCGTTGAGTTGGCATTCTTGAAACTGGACTCCCATATGTCTATGTTCCATGTTCTGAAAGTTTTTCTCCTCGCTATATTCCTAAAAAGTTATTCAGATTTGTGCAAACTTTTTGCATGTATTGGTGATGTTGCGCGGTGTAGCTGTTGCGGGTGTTGTTGATGCAGTCGCCTGTGTTTTATCGGTGGGTGTATATGCATCAATCATCCCGTCTGTTAACCTGTCTGTCGCCATGCTATGTAACACGTGAGACGGGTAATTTTCAATGTTCCGTCAAGCTGTTGTATCGATCCTCACTTAATCTTGGTGTGTGTGTGTGTGAGCTCTC